>NC_091433.1:153012690-153192311 GCF_964237555.1 Oryctolagus cuniculus
CACAGTGAGAGGCAACAGATGATGACTCATGTGCTTGGTCCCTACCACCACTGTGGGGGAGTGGGATGGAGTTACCAGCTTCCGGTTTCATCTTTGCCCAGTCACAGACAATGTGGGCATTTGGGAGTACACCAGCAGAAGGGTGATCTCCAAACATCTGTCTATCTGACTGTCTCTCTTTGTCGTTCTGCCTTTCAAATGAATAGAATAAATTCATTTATAAACAGTGCTGATATCACCTTAAAATGATTCTGTTTAAATTTTTTTATATATTTTCAAAGTAATACTTTAAGAAATCAGGTATTCAAATGACCTTAAAAGAATTGGAAGTGATAGTGGGTAAATTCACATGGAAGAAACAGATCCAGATGAAATCTCTCTCACTGGAACTAAGTGGCAGACAGGTGTAAGGTGTTAATTAACATCCAGCATTGAAATAACAACTAAATGCAAACTGAGTTATAGAGCCAGTATGATTATATGGTAAGCTAGGAAGCAGCAACAGAACAGATAGACAGAACTTAAAACTCAAATAATCAACCCTCTCAAGAGAATCACCTGCTAAGGGCACATGCTTGGGTCCTAAAGTCCTCCCACCAGACTCTACACAGACTCCACAAGGAGACCAACTCTCCACCCTTAATACCTTAACCATGAGCAATAAGACATCAGAGCTTAAACATCTGAGTGGATTTTAGGCAGATGAATTCTACTCAACCCACAACATTCCACCCGGGCTCCCCAAAACTCATGTCCTGCTCTCATACAACGTACAATGAATTCTAGTCCCAAAAGTCCCAAAGTCTTAACTCAAAGCAGCATTCATTTAAAAGTCTATGGACTGTAGTCTCATCTGAGACATAAGGCAAAATCTCTTAATTGTGAATCTGCATAATCAAAAACTAGTTACATACTTCTAAGATACAATGGTGAGGTAAGCAAAGGGTGTGCATTTCTGTTTCAAAGAAGGAATACAAGAAAATAGAAAGGGTTAATTGGGTGAATACAAAACCAAAAACCTACACAGCAAACATTAAATTCTAAAGTTGTTTGGTAGCAATCTGGACACACTGTGTTAGGGCAGGGCTTCCAAGGACTTGAGTAGTCCTGTACCTGTAGCATTGCTGATTGCAGCCCATTCTATTCTAACAGGTTGAAATTTGCATCTCTGTGGCTCCAGTATGATTTGTCCTGGTGGAGATTCCTTGCATTGACTCTACCCTCGGAACCAATGTCTGTGTAGGCCCCTAGTTTGTCCAAACCATCCTTTAATATCTAGTCTCCCTGGCATTTTTTTGGACTTCACCCATGTGACTGCTCTCTGAGGCTGCATGCTCATGTCTGTGCCTTTCCCAGGCTGGCCTGACTCACTGCTTATAGCTTTTCTTTGTGGGTATCTCACATCACTGGTGTTGCAGGAAATCTGTGGATCACATTCCAGTTGGTGTCCAAGATTCAAAGAAGAATGACAAGCACAGACACAATGGTGAAAAAAGGAGTAATGCATTATTAAACAGACAGTAAAAATCTCCCAGCATTGGGAAGGGTTGATGAAAAAGGATGAAGCCTTTAGGGGCTCACACTCTAGGCATATATATTTATGATGCTCCTACGGGTTGGTTTCCACAGGCAGATGGAGCTGAAGCTGATGAGTTTTGCTATTGTTGCTAGATGGAGAACTTATGGTCAGGATTGCAAAGAAAAAGGACTTTTTTGGTGAAATTTTTTTATGGTTAGGTCGGTTGCAAGGACAAATGACTTTGGTGAAATTCTTATGATTAGACTTGTTGGAATTGGGGTGCTTCTGGACCCTCAGTGCTGAGTACTCCATTGTGTTTCAACAGTCTGAATGTGAAAGCAAGAGGCTGTGAAATGGAGAATTTTAATTGGGGCAAGGTTAAGTTTCATGATGGAGTTTATTTGTTTTCTTATCTCTAGGGTCTCAGGGACCCTGCCACTGGCACCTCTATCTTTTCTGTGGTTTCCTTTGCTGGTCCTTTCTCATAGCTCCATTATGCATTGCTCCACGAAGGACTCCAGCCCCATAGTGATATGACACAACTGGGAAGAGAGCTTGTTAGTTCTAGGTGATTTGGAATATTTGTTAATCTTGTACAGTAATCTGGTTTTTTTTTTTTGGACAGGCAGAGTGGACAGAGAGAGAGAGAGACAGAGAGAAAGGTCTTCCTTTGCCATTGGTTCACCCTCCAATGGCTGCTGCGGCCGGTGCACCGCGCTGATCCAATGGCAGGAGCCAGGTGCTTCTCCTGGTCTCCCATGGGGTGCAGGGCCCAAGTACTTGGACCATCCTGCACTGCACTCCCTGGCCACAGCAGAGAGCTGGCCTGGAAGAGGGGCAACTGGGACAGAATCTGGTGCCCCGACTGGGACTAGAATCCGGTGTGCTGGCGCTGCATGGCAGAGGATTAGCCTACTGAGCCGCGGCGCTGGCCAATATTGTACAGTAATCTAACACACCAATATTCCCAGGATGCACTTGTGTCTCATCTAGGACCGGGAAGGAGGAGATACCATGATGACCACATGGAAGTTAATTTCTGTGTGGATGTGTCATAAAAATCCCAGAAAGCATTGCAAATGTTAAGACCACACCCATTTAAAGCACCACCCCCTAACTCATAAAAGAGACCAGGGTTGTAGGTTGTAAGGCTCTATTTTGCCCTTGACTAATCTCTTTCTCTCTCTTCCTCTCCTCTCAAGAGCAACTCTCTGGCCACTTATGTCAGTTCTCTCTCCACATGGAGCTGCCCACACTCATGCTTGAATGTCTGTTTACTCTCTTACTTTTAAATAAATCCTGTTCTCACTTGTGCACTATACTGTGCCTCTGCTTTGAATTATTATCTCTAAGGGTCAAGGACCTGGAGTAAAACTTAAGATACGTAGGCCCATATCAGTAGCACAACTCTGCCTAGCCTCCCAGGCTTTCCTTTGAAATCTTAGTGGAAGCTGCCATGCTCCAATACCTCTTATGTTCTGAATGCCTAGAAAGTCAGGTCTGCTACCAGCAGGAGCCATTCCTAGCCTAGCAAGTCAGAATCCAGAGGTGGTCCAAGACCAGCAGGGTGTCCTGTGGCTCCTTCCTGAAGGTACTTTACCTTGGAAGGTCTTTGAAACATATTTGTACTTCTGTGCCTCTGATGTGCCTGTGATGGGAGGATCAGCCACAAGGATCTCTGAAATGCCATCCAGCCTTTTCTCCCATTGTCTTGCTCATTATACCACATGTCTCCCTTTTGCCTGAATTTATTTCTTTAGTAAACAGTTTCACTATGGCATTTTCCTGTCCCAAACACACTGCTTTCTCTGCATTTCTTCTGTGGTCAAGGGCAGATTTCTTTTCTGCTCTGTTTCCCTTTGTTTGCAGTACTCAATGTACAATGTATTAAGAACAGTATTAACACCCATGCAGCCTGAACACTTGGCTGCCTTCAAATGTCTCTGTCAAACAACCCAGTTCATCATCTTTAAGTCCAGCTCTCCACAAAGTCATAGGATAGGGACACAATGCGTCCGGGTTCTTTGCCATCATGAGTGACCATTAGTCAGATTTCTAATAGGCTCCTAATTTCCATCTGGAACCTCACCAGCATGGCCTTTACTCTCCACCTCTCTACCAGCATTCTGGGCTTCTGAGCTCTCCCCAGAAATGCCCGTGATGCTCAGCTCACAACGTTTTAGGCTTTCTCTACCCTGTTCCTCCAGCTCTCCCAACCTTTCCCAGCAAACTGATTTCAAGACTCCTCAGATCAGGGAGAACATATGATATTTGTCCCTTTGGGACTGGCTTAATTCACTCAGCATGATGTGTTCCAGATTCCTCCATTATGTTGCAAATGACCGGATTTCATTGTTTTTGACTGCTGTGCAGTATTCTATAGAGTACATGTCCCATAATTTCTTTAACCAGTCTACTGTTGATGGGCATTTGGGTTGGTTCCAGGTCTTAGCTATTGTGAATTGAGCTGCAATAAACATTAGGGTGCATTTTCAGACATAGTTAATGGTGATGATCCCACTTCCCAGTATCAGTTTTCTGTGTTAGTTCACTTTTCAGTGCCTTATTTAGGATAGTCCAGAGAGGTTTCTTAGGAAAGAAGGTTTTTTGTTTTGTTTTGTTTTGTCTTTTTTTTTTAAGACTATCTATTTGAAAGGCAGAATGACAGAGAGAAGGAGAGACAGAGAAAAGAGTTTATCCATCTGGTTCTTCACTGCCCAAATGGCCACAATGGCTAGAGCTGGGCCAGACCAAAGGAAGGAGGGATGAGCTCTATTTGCTTCTCCAATATGGGTGGCTTGGGTTCAAGTACCTGAGTGATCATCTGCTGCCTCCCAAGTGCATTATCAGGGAGCTGGATTGGAAACAGAGAAGGTGGGACTTGACCTGATGTTCCCATATGGGATGCCAGTGTCAAAGGTGGTGGTTTAACTCATTACGCCATGATGGGGACACCAAGAAAAGGCTTTTCAGCTGACTGGAGGCTACAGTTCAGGATCAGGTACTCCTACAGTCTGACATCGGATGGAGTCTGGCCGTGGTAGGGGAGGAAGACCTATCACATGGTGAGCCAGGAAGCAGAGAGAGAGAACAATTAGGCAGAACTTAACTCAAATGATCAGCCCCCTCTCAAGAGAACCACCCTCCCAGGGCATGGCTCCAGTGCCCTAAAGACATCCTACCTGACCCACTTTGTAGATTCCATCACTATGTCAAGCTTCCACTCTTAATGTATTAACCATTAACATGAAGACATCAAAGTTTAAATGTCTGCGGGAGTTATGAGGAGACAAGTCCTGTGCAAGCAATAAAAAATAGCAAGCACCAGATATAAAAAGTGGTCTCATCTGCAGTTTGGTAGTTTGTTCATCACAGAATCCTATCGAAAGAATAACTGCTTCCTTTGAGTGTGGCCAAATCCTCTATCTTGAAGTTCAATCACAGTGACTCAAAGTAAGGGAAAATCATTCCTAACAGAAAATTGCCACTGAGTGGGCTGGCAGAGAGTAAGAAGGCAAAGGCACAAACTGAAACGTGGAGATAAGACGTGGAATGCAGAAGTTGATTAAGCCTCATTAAGACACGTAGGTGGCTGTGTTGCATTTAAGTTGCTTGGGGAAAAAAATAAAATTTACAAAGCCTGGAGCCAAAAGTTTCTAGGCTCAACTCTGATGCTTCTTTCCTGTCTCAAGCAACACTGATTTGAGGGGTTCAGATTTGAGGGGTTCAGCTCTGTACTGAGGAAACACTGCAAAATGTCTCTAAGCTTGTGCTTAAAAAGCCATCTTTGTCACTATGTTACCTGGCACTAAAATTGCTTCAGTGAAGTAAGTCCCTACCCTAGTTCACCCCATTGCCACAAAGTGGAAGGAGATTTAAGTGTGAACACACTGTTTACATCCTACCCTCACCACTGTTTTAACCATAATTAAGTTGTTTTCATGCGATGGAGCAGTAGGTAGGACAAACATTTTTTAAAGCTTTATTTAATATTTGTTTATATGAATAGCAGAGTATACTCACACACACACACACACACAGAGAGAGAGAGAGAGGGATGGGGGAGGAGGAAGATGGAGAAAAAGAGAGAGAGAAACCAACACTGCATTTGCTGGTTCACTGCTCAAGTATCCACAGTAGCTGGGGCTGGAGCTTTGCCAAGAAAGCCAAGAGCCAGGAATTCCATCTGCATCTCCTACATAGGTTTAAGGCCTCAAGTGCTTGGGCCATCATCTTTACTTCCCAGGTGCATTAGCAGGGAGCTTGATTGGATGCACTCTGATGTGGAAAGCAGGCCTCACAAGAGGCTGCTTAACCCACCACGCCACAACGCCCACCCCTACACAGGACGGATTAGTAACAGATCTTAGAAGGCTAGAGAGTAGTTTGCCATTGTTTCATTTTAGGTCTTCTTAGTAAAATAACTTTTTATTTTCCTTAAATAAAAGGCTTGAAGGAAAGTTAAATGCAAAAAGTCTGGCAAAGCAACAGAGCCTTCAAAAGCGACTTGTGAACATTAAGGTTTCCATAGCAACATTTCCTTGTCCAAAGAGTTTCTTATTTCTTCCTCGTTTATCTTCCAAAAGATATTACTGTTTATTCTGACCTGTAGCCTCAAAGTGATACTTATTACATGCACAATGAAATTATAATTTGAAATGCTCTGATTTATTAGTATTATTTCTTATGGTCTATTTTAGAGTCTTTCCATTAGCTTGTGTTATATATACGGCAATATGGTTAGATCTTATTATATAAAGGCTGCACATTAAATAGTTTTTTGGTAAACATACTTTTGATAGACAAGATGAGATAATAAATTGGTATCTAAATATACTCTCCCATTTTGTCAGCTATTTTAAACTACTCAACTTTAACTTGGAGCGTTTGGTGGAAAAATAACAGTTTCTTGCCTTGGATACATGCCTTCCATTTTGCAGAGATTTTTGAGGTGAGAACCATAAAGCTTCACTTCATTGGAAACTTACAAAAGCATGTTTTGCCAATTTCAATGTCATATCTTTTGCTGATGGCTCTTGTCACTGTACATAGAATCTCAGTCCATCAGCAGATGTGAGCACCTGTATCTCTAGCATCTCTAAGATGCTACTGGGAACACAAGAAGTTTCAGGAGAGAAGACTGGACTTCAGTTAAGGAAACATTCAGCTGGGGAGTTAAAGTGCCCACAGATAAAAATATGACAACAGCAATAAGAAGAAAATTAAAAACACATGACTAACAAGTAACAGTGCCAACATTTGTTGACGTTTACTCCGTATCACATGTTGTTCCAAGAATTTCATGTGTACTGTATTATTATTGTTGCTATTGTTATTTTCCTTTTGGGAAAAGGAAAATAAACTTTATAGGGTCACAAGAAGTGACAGAGATAGGATTTGAATCTGTCTCATTGTAAAACTCCCACTTCTAACTCTAACTCACTCCTAATGAGTGTCTAGAAGTTCAAATGTGAATGCTTTTTTAAAAATAGTATATTTTATTTGAAAGTCAGGTTGTGGGGGGAGAGAGAGAGGGAGAGAGAGAGAGAAACACGCTTCCTGTGCAGATTCACTTCCCAAATACCTACAACAAAGCAGGGCTGGGCTAGGCTGAAACCAGAAGCTTGGAACTCCATCCAGTTTTCCAGTCACTCTGAACAAAAGAGAGCAGAGAAGATTTCAAAGAGGAGGAAGGTGCAGGGCAAAGACTTGGAGGATGTTCTCCGAAAGGACAAGAACTTTGAGAGCCCATGAGAAAGAGGGCATTGTGAATAAAGACATGGAGAAGAATGCAAAATACTACCATGTAGAAAACCAGAAATGCAAGTGTACATAGGAATTTGCTGGTAGAGGTCCTTGCATTCTCCAGATCCTGAGAAAATATACTATTTTTAGTAGGTAGTGAGAATGTTGGAAATACGGTTCTAAGGAGGCAACAGGTGCAGAGAGAGTTAGACTGGAGTTTCAGGGGGAGCAAGACAAGAGCAGGAGCATTAGGGGGCAGGAACAAATCTAGAGAAGGAAAAATCACATCCAAAACCATCGGTTAAATGTACACAAGTAAATGCTTCTACCTAATATTTCATTGACTGATCTCGAACTGTCAGCATTTTAGTAAGATGGGTAAAACCTTACTAACTGGGTTGAATGGAGGACAGGGATTGATATTCATAAAAATAATGTAAATCAAAAGTGACATAAAACAGCAAGCATCAAGATTAAGTGAAAGAAATCCTTACTTGACCAGGTCCTTAGGACACTTGTCTTTGTGACTGGATAAGACAAGCTTTGCAAATATCATGTCAATTGTGTATAGCTACCTCTCTGTTAGAGTACTTGAAAATGTCTTATTTTCATATGACCTCTCAACTTTATTTAAATAACTCACCTTCACTGTGAACACCTAAGAATTCAAAGAAAAGTTTAATGAAGTTAAATGAATGGTGTTCAATAATTGGAAAGTGTTATGCTTTTTGAATGTAGGAGAGAAACATGGTTTAAATTATCCCAAAACTGCAATGGCTCTTAACACTTTGAGAGAATCCAAATACTTACTCAACTTCTCAGAATGGCTCCAGGTTTATATTCTAGAGAGAATTACCTGGAAAGAAAATCACAAAGACATTTTTCCTGTTAAAGACTGTATTTTATATGAATGGAAGCAGATTATTCTTGTAAGATTGAGACCAGAGCCATCCTCTCTAGATGTGTAAGGACTAGTATTGATAACACAGCACAGTGTTGAAGGCTTCCCAGGAGTTTCTATGAGTAGAAGATTTACTTTTATACAACAGGAGGGGAGAAGTTCTAGGTTCTGTTGTGCCAGTAAACACCGGGAGCAGGAGAGTCTGGAGTAATGTGCTCAGAGTGATAAACGTTGAATGAACTTGAACATCTTTTGCTGGAAGAGGCTGCCTCTCTCCCAGGGAAGAAAAACAAGTAAACAGCTATTATCATTTATAGAAGAGAGCTGTCAAGCTACTGAACAATGTCAGTTCTTAGAGAAATGGCCCCTGTAATTGGCTGTTAATCAAAGAGAAGAAATTATAAGCATCTAAATCATCTGTTATTTGTTCTTAACAATGAAACTCTTCTGAGAAGTTTTGACATCCCTACAGAAATTCTTCTGCCTTATGCAGAAAGGCACTCAGCTCTAAGATTGCCACATTGTAGGTCTCTGCAGATAGGTATAAAAAACAAAGCCAAGCTTGTAGGTTCTGTAAGTAGACTGAATGCCTTCAAAGTAGAGAGAGATTTTATTGACAGGTTCAGAAATGTTGCTTCAACTCAGGGAGTAGTTTGTCCCAAAGAAAGTGGAGTGTTATTTGGCTGAGTTATTATCCATTTCTCTTGTTCATCTCCAGAATCTGGTAAAATTTGTCTGACTTCAAAGGAAAGATGGGTGGAAGATACCTTACTGCTAATTTGCCAGAAAATGAGGAACAAAGAATTATAACAGGAATTTATAAAGAAAGGCAGCTCCAAATTTTTGTTTATTTTTTTTCTTTTTCATTAATAATTCTTTATTATTTTTCAGTCATAGAAAGTAAATTTTAAAAATCACAGATTGCTAAAACCACAGTAGTATATAATCCTTAAATTTGTTTGACAAAGATTTAAAACAAAGCTTGAACAAACATGATATTCATGGCAAAACTGCTACACACAGGCATTTATTCTTTTTTTGTTTTTGATTTTAAAAATTATCTCTCATATATAAGGGAAAATACACAGTATTTGTCTTTCTGTGGCCAGCTTACTTCATTCAGCATGATGTTCCCCAATTGCAAATATTTTAATAGAAGTTTTTAATAAGAAGTCTTTGGCAATAGTTTCGTGTAGATATAGTTTTTGGTGGAAATAAATCAAGATATGTATAAGCAGAAACAGGTAAAATATAAAAATGGTTCAACTCACAGGTAATAAAACTACTGAACTAGTCTAATCCTTTTAGCCAAAAGTGTGGGGAGCAACTCGGACTATACTGTTACTGGAATTAAGACTTATTCTATGCATCTGCTCTCCCACAATGTGGCGCTGGGAGAGGAGCATACAGCTTCTACCCAGCTGCCTCTCACCAACTTGACAAGCTGCAGGAGCCGCTCCTGATTGGAGGAGAGCGGTGCGCTCGGCGTGTGGGTAGCAGAGCACGGATTGGTGGAGAGGACTATATAGGAGGAGAGAGACGGCATGGTGGTGTGGGTTGGTTGGAGAGTGCGTTGGAGAGTTCGCGGGAAAGTTCGTTACTTCGTTCTTTCTCACTTCTCTCTACTCATTCTTGCTTTGGGAGTTTGCTGTTTACTTATTCTTACTTTACTATAGAAAGGACTTGTAAAAAAAGGGAACAACAAGCGTCCGGTCCGGTGCGGCTCCTCCGCGTGCGGAGGAGCAGCAAAAAGGAAGAAGGGAGAGTCACTGACCTAAAAACAAGTATTACCTAAAAGATTCAAAAACAGGGATGAGTAGATAAGCTGTTGAAATGAAGTACAATGTTTGGGAAGAAGGCTTACTTTTCTCTAGAACTCAACCCTATGGATGATATCGTAAAAAGAATAAGAAAATTCATTAGTGTTAAAACATAGAACATCAGCAAATGTGAAGATAGACCACATACATTTAAAGTGGAGCTATCTTAATATTTCTATAAGGATTTGTGAAATTAGCTTCCGTTGAAGTGACGTCAGGCTGTGAGTGCTGCCTTTACTTGTAACAGGCAGCAAATGTCCACAACCTTCTCTGAAAAGTGCAGGAGATTTGGACATTTTCTCTTAAAGGCTTGATTTGAAGGGTCTATAAGCATGCTGCTGCTCTTTGGTTTCAATCTGAACCTCACAGACCTGATTTATGTTTCTTTGATAATTTTTCACATCTGGAAAATTTAACCTAAGATCATTTGGAGATGCCCTCAGGATACAGGTGCAAGCGACTTCTGGAAACATGTTGTAGTGTTTCTGTGTCTCTACCTCTGAATATATATATAAGAAAAATGAGATAGAAGAAGTAGAGGAGCAAATGATCTTTCCCAAGGCATCTGGCTTCTTAAATTTGATGACTGGTGAAAAATGAGTTTTCTTTCACTCACTCCTATCACTAACCCTTAAATTAAGACTCACACTTAACTTCTGGGTAAATGAGTCAGTAGGGGCAGTACCCTCAGAATTAAAGGTGAGAATGACTCCTCAAATGTCTCCATTGACGAGAACAGTGGTGGAAAATACTCTGAGAGCTTACACTATAGGACACAGTTGACCAGCTCTGTATATATCATGAAGGCTTTATTTCTTCATCTCTCCAACATTTCCTCCCATCTTTTCTCTTCTGATTTCATTGTTTTCATATAGAGTTCTTACTTACTATTAGTTACAGCATTTTCTTTTTGTGCTTTATCACACACCTTATACATGCCTATCAGTTAAAATTAACACTTTGTGTATTATCCAGGTAGGCAGTTACAGAAGAAAAGATATATATATATATACTGCACACACTATAGATGAATATTACATATACACTGATCAAGAAAACAATCCAATAAATTTTTCAAGCAAAATTCTATTTCTATGAAAGTATCTTGGTAGCACTTCTGGGATGAGAGATGAAGTCATTTCAAAATTACATAAGAAAGTGCTAGAGTTTCTGATACATCAGGATCATCCCTTTAATCCTTTTTATCCACCTTTTAGTAACTAAGCTTCCCCCCCATATTGTAAAACAATCTTTGTTCTGATTTTAAATTTCAAAGAGGTTTTGAGGGTAAATTTATTGATGACTATAGTTGTCTTCTGTGGTTTAGTTTAATTGGAAGAGGAAGAAATGTATAAGACCTGAAATTCTGTAGGATTCTTTTTTTGAGGACCCTCAAATGATAACCTCAAGTATATTTGACTCAGTGAACTTGTGGCCCATCTCATCTCTTCTCTTCTTTTCTTTCAGTTTCTTCTCTGGTACAGAGAGACAGCTACACCCTAATGAGCCAAGAGAGTACTGACTTGGACTGAGAGCAGATGAGTGAGTCAAGGAGAATTTTAAGGGAAGAATTTGTGGCCAAATCCTGCACCCTCTCTTGAACATTGCATTAGTGACCACACTGGGGTTTTAGTTGCAATGACTTTATTTTCATAAAAAATAAAAAGAAGAAGGAAAGGAAAAAAAGGAAAGGAGAGGTGACTAGAGGAGAGGGAAAAAAACAGAGAAAAAAAGAAAAGAAAAAGAAAGTGTAACCATAAGTCTCTGTCAACTCAAACTACAGACCTATTTCCAGGACATATTTGTCTTTGAGCACAATTGTCACCAAACATAAGCTGGTACTAAATTGCCAGTCCCAAGAAGATTTGCTTATGATTGCATTGGCTGGCTGCTTGGAAAAGGCAGTTGGTGTCCAGGGTTCTAAAACAGGAAAATCTGCTTTCTCTTAGACACAGTCTCCTTTCAGACACTTGATTGACTCCCATCATTCCAGGGGGAAAAAATCAAACAGTATTATCTACTCATTAGAATTTAAGAAACAAGACAGGTAATGCTTTTTTCTTTTCTTTTCCTTTTTACTCTTTTTATCAAGTAGACAAGCATTCTTGAAAGTATGAGAAATGGAGTCTGCAAAAGACTCCAACACTACAATCTCTGCTAAATTACACATGATTGGCCTCTCAGAAACCAGTGTGATTGAAATTGCACATGCAAGCCAACCCACACCATAACAAAATACGGTTTTACTGCCAGGTGGAACTGTGTATCAATTTCCCCCAAGATTAGTAATAGTCACTAAAGTCTAATGGGGCATATGTTGACACTAATAAGGAATCACAGCATTTTAATGGGAAATCAAAATAATAAAATTAATTCTTAGCTCTAATGGGCCTAAAATCCTGATACAATTTGTGATTAGCTTGCAAGTGCTAGGTATTGAGCTCACAGCAGGAAGGACCAAGCACACCTGAAACAATTCCTCCCAGGAAGGATTATTTTTGTAAATAAGCCAATAACTTCAGTGAGGTTGTCTTGATTAAATATTAAATAGAATTTCCTCTGTGATTAGAAAAGCATCTATTTTTTGGCCTTTCCTTTTTTGACATTTTGCTGTTAATCTCTTCATTCTTGATGAAACAATTATTAACTGATTAACCAATCACCCTACCTAATAGCTAATCAAATTTTCATAATTCATTTGTGTTGCTTTATAAGGATAGTTGGAGTTGCAGATGATGTTTCAGATAGCTAATGGACCATAGGTTGCTCTTTTCTCCTCTCCCATTTCTCAAAAGAAATGATGACAAAAGCAATGAAGACAGTAACAATGAAGGGGATACGATGAATGTAGTAGATGTGAGTTTTTAGTAAATATCTCAGATATGGAAACTGAATGAAAACTAGTGGATTGATGAATCAGAGCAAGACAATCTATGCACACCCAGATTGTGCATGGAGGGAGTGAGCAAACAAAGGAGCTACTCCCAACTCCAGTTTCACACCCCACAAAGCCCTGGACTCGGATAACACATATGCCAGTGACCAGGAGGGAGAAGTGAGACTGAAAGAGTGACATCAAAGATCCACACTGCCCCTCCCTCCAAACTTACCACATAAAATGTGTCTCTATTTATAAAGAGAAACAGTATTTACTTTTTTTTTTTTTTTTTTTTTTTTGGACAAGCAGAGTTAGACAGTGAGAGAAAGAGACAGAGAGAAAGGTCTTCCTTCCGTTGGTTCACCCCTAAAATGGCCACTACAGCCAGTGTGCTGCACCAATCCAAAGCCAGGAGCCGGGTGCTTCCTCCCGGTCTCCCATGCAGGTGTAGGGCCCAAGCACTTGGGCCATCCTCCACTGCCTTCCCGGGCCACAGCAGAGAGCTGGACTGGAAGAGGAGCAACCGGGACAGAATCCGGCGCCCCAACTGGGACTAGAACCCCGTGTGCCAGCGCCACAGGCGGAGGATTAGCCAAGTGAGCTGCAGCGCCGGCCAGGAATGTATTTACTTCTAGGGGAGTGAAATGAACATTTTTGTCTTTAGGAAAAGTAAACATTTGGGGACTTCTTTTTTTTTTTTTTTAAGATTTATTTTGTGTATTTGAAAGAGTTAAAGAGAGATAGAGACAGAGAGAGAGGTCTTCCATCCGCTGGTTCACTCCCCAAATGGAAACAATGGCCAGAGCTGAGCTGATCCAAAGCCAGGAACCAGGAGCTTCTTCCAGGTCTCCCACATGGGTGCAGTGGCCCAAGGACTTGGGTCATCCGCTGCTGCTTTCCCAGGTGCATTAGCAGGGAGCTAGATCATAAGTGGAGCAACTGGGACTTGAACCAGTGCCCATAAAAATGCCAGCACTGCAGGCCGAGCCTTTAACCTGTTACTTCACAGCATCAGCCCTGGAGGATTCTATCTGAAGTGTGTGTACGTGTGTACACATGCACACACACACACACAATAATAAAGCCTTCCCACTTTAGCACTGAAGTAGTGGTAGGGCCATCTTTGTGGCTGTCTGTCAAATCATAATCAAAAATATAGAAAAGATCTTCAGAATGTTCAGGGAAATGAATATTATGAAAAAAATGCATGGATCTCAAAATTCTTTGCACCCAAATAAACTTACCTTTTAATTCCATTTCCCACAAACTTTTTGAAGTACCCAGATAGAGCTCCTTAATAAGCCTTCCTATTTATACATCCTTCAATGTGAACAGGAAACTAAAGAATGTAAAATGAGGAAAACCTGCTGAATTAAGGTGAGATGAGAGTAAACAGACTAAAAACTAGACTGAAAAAGGGAGATAACAAAAAGACATTAAAACATCTTAACAAATTTCCTTTACTTAGTACTACCAGAGATATTTGAGAACATATAAGATCTGTAAGAAATAAATGTTTAGTATATTAAATTATAATCTAAAGCCAAGAAACTCAAAATTATGATTGCTTCCATTTATTAACACAAATGCTAACATGAGGAAATCAAACAAAGAAATATTTCCAGGGAACATAGCCATAGGAAAGAGAAGAATAAAAAAAGTGATGGAGGGAGTCAATCTAGGACCTGAAATGTCTTTTGATTTAGAATTCTACAAAGAGAAAACATAGAAACTACAAACAGGAAGTTTTGAAGGAAGCAAAACAAGACAATATTCCAAAATTAAAGAGAGATAAATGTATTCATGGAAAAGACTTTTTGAATACTAAGAAAGTTGACAAAAGAAAATCAGCAGCTAAACAAAATGAGGAAAGTTTATAAATAACCCAGAGAGAGAAATGATCCTAGATACTTCCATAGAAGAGAAAAATAGGTAAATATAATAGGAGACTGGCATCAGACTTTTCATCCACAAAATAAATACCAGAATATAAAGCATGCATGGCCTTTAATTGTGCCGAGAAAAAACCAATTTTGATCAACCATTTGCATTTATCAGTTATCCAAGGGATTTGCGGGAAAAATAAAATAATATCTAGCTGTATACATACTTGCAATTTTACCTCAATGAACTGAACCGTCTCTGAGACTGTTTGTCATGGTTGAACTCCAGCAAAATGAGGGTGAAAAATGAGAAAGAGGGAAGACATGAGCTACAAAAAATGGTAAGAATAATCCAGGATCTTAGAAACAAGCAGGAAATGCCAACAGAACCTAGAAAATAAAACCATTTGTTGCTGAGAAGTTTATCTTCAAAAACAAGACTAGAATTGGCATGATTTTGAGTAACTGATGAAGTATAAACAAGAAAATTCCATTTAACTCTAACAATATTTTTGTTTGAGTAGCAACGGGGTTGAACTCCTCAGAGCAGGGGCAGTATTCATAAACTTCTAGGGGGATCTATAATGAATAGTTTTTACATATGCTTGATAATGCAAGTCAATTAATGTTTAGAAAATCTTTAGTTGATTTCCTTGTTGTTGCAGAACACAATGTAAGTACTACTTAGTGCAAATAAAGATTGATTTACTAGTACTAAAAGTGTAGCTTGGAATGTACAAGTTCAAAAACTTGGACCCATTGAGGCTGATAAGAATAAAACAAGCTGTAATTCTATCTCTTTTTCCTTGTAAACCACAATGGAAAAGAAAGAAGATCCCTAATCATAGAGGGCTATTAAAGTTTGTAGTTTTCTCTCACTTCTGATAGAGTGGTGCTTAAGTGGAAGTCTGAGATGGAACAGGCTTTTTCTAGACAGACAGAAGTTACCAAAAAGCTGAGTCCTTTGTCATAGCCCTGGAGGCGTTCCATTAGTGGTGCAAAAGGAATAAGCCAAGAAACTGTCCTGTTGCCTTGAAGCCCTCTGAAAAGAGGGCTTTTCTGAGGTTAGTGGAATAAGCAGCTAAGGTAAATGAAGCAGGCCAGGTGCTTAAATGCTAACCGGCTAACCAGCTAACCAGTGAGAGATTAGGGTTACAACTGGGTCCCTACAGCCAGAGACTGACATACCTTTCCAAAGCATATACAAAATGTCACTTCCAGGGTTGGATTTCAAGCTCTGGTATCAGCATGAAGACTAAGCTGGGTTACATTACAAAATCCATTGCTTAATCTTCTGAACATTGAGGAGCAGCTTGGTGACCAGAGGAAGAAAGATTTGTTGTGACATTTCTTTAAAAAAAAATCTTTATAGGACTATAAATTCTCTAGGATCATCTCAAGGACTGTATCAGGATAAGTTGATAATGTAAAAATAAAGGTTGGAAAACAGAAAATAACTTGTATAGGTAGGGCAGAGAGAATTAGGATGGAGAGATTACAACGAAAATTCTCAGAACTGTATCTATGAACTATGTTGAACCTGTTAAAAACTGAAAAATATTAAAAGTTAAAATAAAATGTATAGTCAAATAAATGATCAAACATCATGAAACAGGAAATAGAGGCTTCAGGATATTATTTTACTTTACCTGAATAACTAATATACAAATTTAAAATACTGAAAACTGTTAAACTTCAGAGGTAGGTATATAGACTAAGTTTTTGCAGCATTTATGTTAGAGATGGGAAGACATCGCCAGACAACATAAATATGTTTGTCTTTTTGAGTAGGATTGTGGATGGAAATCGTGGACAGCAGCCTGTTGTTTTTCATCAGAAGTTCATTTGTGCCATTTTTGTTTTAATTATCAGAATCATTACCTGAACATACTAGATATATATTTAGAAAAGGGACATAGTAGAGGAAAAACCTAATTGAATTATTTGATTTACATGACAAAAGCAGCATATGCTTGTTATCTATGTATCTATCATCCATCTCATAAAATCAACACAGAATCTCATTTTGTTGCTTCCTCCTATCTTATACCCATTTCTACCCCTCTTAAATCATCACTCCTTTGGTCTATGCACAATATACCCAGAAATTCTTTCTCCTACATCACCAAGCATATAATAAGCATGAGAATGCCTATTGAATCAATCTTGTATTTAGTATACACTTTTTCTGTACCCCATACTGCATGATACATAGACTTACTCTGTTGTTACTATTATTTTTAACTGATAAAACTGATATTCCTTGTCAAATTTATTTCAGAGGAACAGATGAATATTAAGTTATTTCCATTAGTGGTAAGATTGAATTAAAAAACACCTTCTTAGGAATAAGATGGATCCTACTTCCCAGAAAATGAGTGACTCAACAGAAACAATTCCTTTCTTATGAAAGGCCAGAACTTCAAAAGACAAAGAATTATTTTCAGAAAATAAAAAATAACCTTGTGATTTGTCAATAAACTTCATATTTTTCCCAGTTTGCCTCTAGAAAACTATCTTTTCATACAACTTGTACCTTTTCTTTTTTAGTACATAGTGGATGTTCTGAAAAAATTTTTAATAATGTCCTAACTTTTACTTTGGGGAGATTCTATAACATTTTCCCATGTATCTAATATTGTTCCCTGTTATATTGTCACTGCAGTGCTTTGGTGAATTAGACTTTATTATCTGTTAGATGCTGGATCTTCTAGTTCTGCTCTAGCTTTCGCAAGACATCATGCCCCTCTGAAGAGCCAATATTCTTCAAATCACTAAGGTGCTAGCTAGTTGTCATTGGGTAGCAACATACCAAATGCTGGCGCTCTCACTGAACTTACCTTATGGATTTCCCATATTCACTTGGCTCCAGGAACCTCTCTGACACTGGCATCATTTCAAACTTTCCAAATTGGGTAGCACCAGTGCCTGCACATATCATTCCCATATTCGAAAGCCGAGCCACTTCCTCTGGCCTTACCTTAGCTGCTGATACCTGAGGATGCCTTCTCATTATAAATGACAGATTTTGCAGTCTCTAAAACATCCTCTGCCGTAGGAACCAGAGCAAGGCTACAGTGCAATCAACCAAGCCCAGTGTTGCTTTGGCTTTCTCAGCTGCTGCCTAGAAAGGCCAAGTAAAACAACTTAGACATTTAGACCAGTTAATGTCCTGTGACAGGTAGGATCTGGAAAGCAGCTGGTAGACAAATTGATTCACCATGTAACCAGGTTTGTTTTCTAGGATTGCTGTTGCCAAATTGGTATATGGTAATACATTCCCTTGTTTTTGCTTTCCTTTCTCCCTGATGTTCCCAGTTCCCTGAGATAAACCATTTCTAAGAAAACTTAATTTCAGATTCTGTTTTCTAGAGATCTTGGGAGAATGCATTTGGCACCTCAGTTTGGGAGCCTAAGCTGTATTTCCCACCTGATAGTGGAAAATGATAGTGGAAGATGGGATAGTTAAAACCTGTAATGATGTGAATGATGAAAAGTTTTATCTATGGTTAATTATATTGAGGTGCTGGTAAAAGACAGCATGGATGGATAAAGTGATAAATGTACTTATTGGTGAAGGAGCAGTGATAATTACATGGGAATGGTTTAGATGTCTGGCTTTGCCTTCTATGGAGGCCCAACTGAAGCATGCTTTGAAAGCCAGAAATCTTAGATATATCTCTTAAAAAGGATTTTCTCCCTTGATGAACAGAGCATTCTACACTTAAAAAGCAGCTTGGGGATTGATCATGTGGTGGCAGAGCTAAATAAAGAATATCAAAGCACATGCTCTGATTTGGGAAAAAAGCAGAACCCTTAAATATGAAATGAGTTTATTAGTTTATAAACCTGAGAATCTTAAACCATCAAATCCCACTGAACCCTTCTCTTTGGTCAAAGCACCCTGGTTCCCTTGCTGAAGGAGAGCAGCTCCTCCCTTTCTGACTACCATAAGATATCCTCACACAGAGCAAG
Source organism: Oryctolagus cuniculus (assembly GCF_964237555.1). Classification (NCBI taxonomy): domain Eukaryota; kingdom Metazoa; phylum Chordata; class Mammalia; order Lagomorpha; family Leporidae; genus Oryctolagus; species Oryctolagus cuniculus. The sequence goes on from NC_091433.1 coordinate 153,031,412, forward strand.
ATTATGCTCTTTTTTCACACCCTTATTTACTTAATTCTAAGTCAGTAAGAAACAGGGTTTTGGGAATGAAGAGTGTAGTCACCAAAGGAATTACAGGATCTGGTACTTCGGCACTGTTAGGATTGAGACAGTATGTTCAGGAGTGGGTTTTGGATGCTATTCTGGAATGTTGGAATGTAAGGCTGGATAGGGCAGGACTGGTTGATTCTCAGACACTCACTCTAACGGTTCAGTATCCAGATAAGCACACCTAAAGCTAGCTAGATTATTTTGCTCTGATGGCTCCTTGAAGATTGACTGTAATAATGACCTGTAGTTAATGAAATGGAAATAGTCAACATGAAGTCACAGGCTTGGGTTGATTTACACTATAAATGTAACTAAGGAACTACCACTTGTCTGTGTTCCCAGGGAGGACCCAAACACACTGCTTTCACTGTGTCAAAGAATGTCTTTTACGAAGCATATCGATGGCTTTCTCTGTGAATCTGTTACCATGGAACTCAGATTTCAGATATCGGTGGGGAGAATGGCACTTGAAGAAGCATGGACCAGGTGGCAGCATGAGAGACAAGGTACAGTAGCCCCTCCTTATCTGTGGTTTTGCTTTTTGCAGTTTCAATATCCACAGTCAACCACAGTCTAAAAATACTAAAAGGAAAATTCCAGAAGTAAACAATTCATGGTTTATTTTTTCCCAAATAAAGCCTTGTTTTATTTCTATGGTTGGAACACTGTAATCACCGAGCTCACTGTCCACACCCAAGAGAGGGACAGCTTTATTTCTTGGTCTCCTCCTCTTTGGACAGTCTTCATGAGCTCCTCCTTCTTGGCCTGAAGGTGTTTGCATGCTTCCTTGGTCTTAGACCTGCAGGCCTCAGCTTTGTTAACCTGGTGTTTCTTGAAGGCCTAATCAGCCTTCAACTTGAGCATCCTCCTCATCCACGGGTTGGCTCCTCTGCACTTGCACATTGGCTGTACCCTTTCACTTACCTCTCATCATGTGACTGCTCTCCCAGAGTGCCAAAGTGGCTTTCCAGTATCAAACTTAGGAATGGGCAGGTGCAGGCTTGGGCATGGTCAGTCCACCTTTGACTGAGTTCTAGAACTGGTGACAGAAGATGGCATTAGCAATCTCAGTGGTCCTTTTTGCTACAGTAGAGGACATTGGAGGCAGCCTCTGTCTTTTTTTTTTTCTTTTAAAGATTTATTTATTTATTTGGAAGGCAGAGTTACAGATAGGCAGAGGTAGAGAGAGAGTCTTCCATCCACTGGTTCACTCCCCAAATGGCTGCAATGGCCAGAGCCGGACCTATGTGAAACCAGGAGTCAGAAGCTTCTTCTGGGTCTCCCATGCAGGTGCAGGGGTGCCCAAGGACTTGGGCCATAGCTTTCCCAGGCCATAGCAGAGAGCTGGATTGGAATTGGAGCAGCCAGTACTTGAACGAGTGCTCATATGGCATGCTGGCACTGTAGGTGGTGGCTTTACCTGCTATGCCACAGTGCCAGCCTCTCTTGAGCAGCCTCTTTTGAATTCTTAGCATATTGATGGCTGTGGCTGAGATGGTGGAAGAAAAGCAACTCATAAATTTTATATTACACTTCTTTGTGAGTTGTATGATGTAATCTCACAGCATACAGCTCCATCTCTCCTGGAATGTGAACTATCCCTTTGTCCATTGTATATGCTCTGTATGCACTCTGTTCATCAGTCACCTAGCACCTTCTCAGGTATCAGGTTGACAATTTCAACACTGCAATCCTTGTGTTTGTAGAACCCGTTGCATGGAGCCTAAAGCTATGTCACAATGCCTGCATCATTCACCTCAATTCATTTTTGCATTGTATTAACTCATATCATCACAAAAAGTAGAATGAGTATAGGAAAAAAAGACATTTCAAGACAGACCACATTAATATCAATTTTACTATAAGATATTTTGAATCATTCATTTTTTTTGGACAGGCTGAGTGGACAATGAGAGAGAGTGACAGAAAGAAAGGTCTTCCTTTGCCATTGGTTCACCCTCCAATGGCCGCCGTGGCCGGTGTGCTGCGGCCGGCGCACGGTGCTGATCCGAAGGCAGGAGCCAGGTACTTATCCCCATGGGGTGCAGGGCCCAAGTACTTGGGCCATCCTCCACTGCACTCCCTGGCCACAGCAGAGAGCTGCCCTGGAAGAAGAGCAACCGGGACAAAATCTGGCGCCCCGACGGGACTAGAACCTGGTGTGCCAGCGCCGCAAGGTGGAGGATTAGCCTAGTGAGCCACGGCGCCGGCCAAATCATTCATTTTTACCATTATTTGTTGCTATTACTATGTTTAATTTTTACATTATACTTTATCATAGGCATGTATACAATATTTCAAAAATAGTGGAAAATGTAATTAAAAGATAAGCATATTTCAGTGCAATTTGAAAAATGCACGCATAATTTTTTCACAAAACACATTTTTCATGAACTTTAAGACCCTTGATATGCATATATCTCCAAAATTTTATATCAAAGTAGACTCCTCTTTTAATTCTATTTTCCATGAACTTTCTGAAGCAACTTTGTATGTCTAGGAGAAAATATAGTATCTACCTAGATAGGGTTGGTACTTTCCTAAGTTTCAGGCATCCACGAGGGTCCTGAAGACTGGTATACCAGATAAGGGGAGGCTACTGTAGGTGCAATTGCTGAAAATGACAGAACAGTTAGAGTAGCAGTAAGAATACCTCAATATGTAGAAATCTAGACCAATAACTATTAGGGCAAACATTGGTGGACAGGCAGCCAAGGCATTCTTAATTTCATTCATATAAAAATAAAGACACAATAAAATTGACTATCAGATAAACTAGTATCAACTGTTAGGATGGAAAAATCATAGTTCTTCACTGAGGTTCCACGACTGTTGGTTCATTTAGATAAGCTATTGATTAAAGGGAGGCCAAGGGCTCTTGAGGAGACCATCAAAAACAGTGGAAAGTATATGCAGTAAATATTCTCATAATCTTTCCCCAAACAGACTTTTGGACACTTGCTGGTATAGCTGTGCTTTTTGTGGAGATTTCCAGGCTTTTTAAAATGTGGGTCTGATACTGATACTAGGGAATAAAAAATGCCATTATGATTCTCTAAATAGAGTGGGAAATTTGGGCCATATGTTTGTATGATCTAGTGGGTGTTTAGATCCATTGTGATAGAATTTTTCTGAGGCTCAAATGTTTAATTGGGAATTTAGCAACTGGAAAATCATTCATATTGGTTCTCTGACCTGTGGGGTAAATGCCATGATGATAGGAGTGGAAAGCAGAAGTTTCTGAAACAGTACCTCTACTCCAGTAGACAGAGAAAATTAGAAAAAATACTGCATCTACAGAGGAGTTGCAGAGATTATCGTCACTATCAAACACTTGAAAGAGACAAGGGTAATGGATCTCCTCACAGCCCTATGCAATTCACCTGTTTGACTTCTGCTAAAACCTGTTGGTTATGCTGGGTGTTGATAGATGATCAGGAATTTATCCAGGAGTCAGATCCAATCCCAATTTCTGTAAACTGTGGTATCTTTAGTAGGGTTGCTCAATTATAAACTTTGGCATTTGTCGGCAGCTATTCTTGTACATGGTATTGGGTTGAATCTCCTATTCCTTTATTACATAATGTGTGGCAATTTTTATTTTTTGACATTCTGGAGGATATCATGATGGTATACTGTAGTGATGGCATTATGCTAACTTGGGGAAGAAGAAAATGTCAACCATGTTAAATGCCCTACTAAGCCATGGGTTCCGCAAAGTAGGAGATAAATCCTATAATGACTTAGTAGACTTCAGGGAAGCTTTTTAGGGATTCAGCAGTGAGCATGCTGACACATACTTTGTAAAGGACAACTTGTAATATAGACATTTAAGGCTCTGAGGTAAGACTTCTGCAGCAGAGAAACATTATCCAATGTAATATCATCTTTCTGTATGTTAATGCACCCTAAAAGACACTGAACACTAGAGATTGAGACATGAAGAAGCCATGCAACTTGAACTGCTCATTATAAACTGAGGGTTATTAGTTCATTAACTCCATTGTATGATGCAGGTGGTACATTTGGAACCAACTGATGCAAGCCCAGAAAGAACAAGCAGATGACATTAAAAAACTACTTGTTATGTTGCACTGACATCTCTTCCTCAATCACACCTATAACCTCAGAGGAAGATACCCTATGGGTTTCTAACATCCAACTATGGGATAAAGTCAGTATTCAGGTCATGTTCATATTTAAGTTGACTATCTCATTACATCCCACTCAAATTTGGCTCTGGAGGACAATGGAGAAAGGAAATAGTTCACTAAGTAGGCAGATATGCAAACAGAATATTTGATGTTCAATTAGTATGTAGGAAAATATGATGTGTCAATATATATTGATTCTAGGACAATGAGTGAATGACTTAGCAGATTGGTTAAGGGCCTGGAATGAAGGCATTCTGAAACAGTGTTAAATCGATACACTTAGAGGCAAAAGCTAAAATTGCACAAATCTTTGTATTCAGGCTTTGATCACCAAAAAGCATAAACTGCAAAAAGAAATGAGAGAAAAAAAAGAATTAAAAAAATAAAAAAAGCATAAACTGCAGATAAGATTGTCAACAGTCAGGTGTCAGTATGGACCATCTATGGTCGTCTGTAAGCCTTCTCAGTCACAGTAGTATTTGTGATATAAGTTCATGAATAGAGAATTATTACAGGCTACGCTCAGGCTCAATAAAGGAGTTTCATCTCACTAAGGCTGATAAACCATCACCATGAATGTACAGACTTTCATTTTCTGGGTCCAATCTTGAGCCCTCAAAATGCCATCATCCTCAGTGATACAAGCCCATCTCTCAGTGATAGGTTGATTGCATTGTACCTTGGAGGAGGTAGAAATTCTTTCAGAGAAAAATCAATATATACATTGATCTGGATTTTGTTTTTCTTGCTGGATGTCCCTTAAGGACTTACAGAATGCCAAAACTACCAGCACAGCATCGCATGCAATATTGAATTAGACAAAGAAACACATTGTAATGCAAAGGGGTTTGAAAATGGGTTACAAATATGAGGTTCACTAGCCTTATATCACTCAGAAGCAGACATTGGTGGAATGGTATTTTGTAAACTCAATCTATTTGTCAAGGCAGGGATAACATTTTGTGTGTTGAAAAGTTGTCCTAAAAGATGTAATATATTCGCTGAACCAAATGCTTGATATTTAGGAGACAAAGGAAGAAAAGAACTGGTCTTCTCACCATGTCCTCCATAACTCTCTTGCAAAAGTTGTTTTATATCCATGCAAAGTTAGTTTTTGCCAAGTTAGATACCCTTGATCACAAAATGGGATACAGCAATTCTTTCAATAGACACAGGAACATTTTCCACTTAATTGGAATCTGTTATTGCCATCTATCTACCTTCAGTGGACCAGAATGAAAATAAAAAAACGTTAATAAACAATTGCCACAATGAGCTGGGCTTATTACACAATTAAGGCAAATAGGAGTAAATCTGGAACTAGGGATTTGCTAGGTGTCTCCTGAGTTTCGAATACAATGGTAACTGTAGTGGACGGTTGCATATACCACCAACACCAAATGGTAAGACCGGTAAGAAGTTCTCATCTCTTTGGAGATGAAAGGTAGATGATCCCATCAGATGAGCAATCAAAGCCCAAGAATACTCAAAGTTGTAATCAAGAAAAACTCAAGTTAGCAGAAGAGGGAGATGATAAATATAAATTATTGTCCCAGAACCGGCTATAACTTCGGAGTCAAAGGTCGTTTTGCTTATCCTCTTTCAGTGTTTGTTAGAATATCATAATTAGCCATGATTTAAAGAAATAGACTTTCACCTACACAATCAGGGTAGGCTATTACAAGAAAGAGTTTAAGCAGGTGTGGGTACGGCAGGAAGTGAATTCTGCCAGATCCAAACTGTGCATGCCTCTAGATGCAATCCGAGCCCTGAGCTCTTTGTCCTGCTTCTCAGGTGGTGTGCTCCTACTCAAAATGCACTTGCAATATTATTGCCCTTGGCTTTGCTGTTGCCTCATCTTTAAGTACTACCAGTTGGTTCAGTTTGTCCCTGAGAAAAGAGCTGAGCCTCAGTATAGCTTTATGCTTTATCTGTGGTGGGAGCCATTTAGCATCTCTGGTGCCCAGTTCCAGCCTAGCTAGACCTATGAGGACTCTGATTTCACAACTGTTACCTGGAGGAACCACGTGGAATTCCCAGAAGGGTACATAAATTAAAGCTTAGCAGGCTGACTCTTAACCAATGAGAAACAGAACTCAGGAAGGAGCTGTCAATTCAAAATGCTGCCTCTTTCTCTCCTTGGACAAATGCTCCCAAGAAGCAGTGCTACCGTGTGGCCTCTCCCTGTTACTAAAGTGAGTTTTCTTATATAACTGTGGCAGCTTATTAATGAAACATATGGCTTTGCTTGTTCACCTTTCTTGTGCCATGGCCCCCTTTCCTCACTCATCCTGGGGTTCCTCCTCCCAGTAAATCCTTAGCATCTCTCCCTTGCTCTCTAGGTCCTGTTTTCTAGAAAAATAGGTCTAAGAGAACTTCTTACACAGAGAAGACATCAAGGTCACTGGCATGAAAATATTTGTAATAGAAAATGAAACGAAACAAACAAAAATACCATTATACCCTCCAATACAAATGATTTATATTGTGTGAAGAGATTAATGGAATAGAGGTCAGGTAATGTTTTGGAAGAAACAACAAAAGTTAAGGAATCATTTGTTTCCCCTGCCTTTCTGTGAGAGATAATGTAACTGTGAGGCTTGGAAAGTTGCATTTTGGGCTTAGTAGGACTGCTCTTTTATTGGTTATACTGCCGAAGGAAGCACACACAATAGGAAGTAGAGACTTGGAAAATATTCATTCTAAGCTCTCACCTTTAAGAAAGATATGTAAAGACAACCTTGAGGCTTTCTAAAAAATATCTTCCAGGATAAAAGTCTAAACAAATATGCAGTTTTGTGTATTAAAACTTCCTCCAAAAGAAAAGTCCCCATATTTCTACTGCTCTGGTAACTTTGTTATAGCAAGTATCACATCACATTGTAATTTAGGATTTGCCCAAAGGGCTCTGTTAATTTGTTAACCTATAAAAGTCAGGGGACCTGCATTTTTACTTTCTTATCTCTAAAATTTAATGCTCATCCTGGCATGACAAATATTCAATTATTTGCAAAGAACAAACAATTGTGTATATGTTTCTGGAATTGGAATATAGCTACATGTGTTTGGGATGGATATATACAGATGTGATATAGCTCTTTTACCCAAACTGTTGACCTTTCTCTTTTAGCTTAAAAAATCACACACTATAGAAACGCTATGAAATTCTGAATTGCAGAAATAATGGATACTTCCATTGTATTATTTATTCCAGCAATTGTTACCATTTATTTTGCTGCAATTGGTTTTCACTCCATGAATTTTGTCAAAATTAAACTGACAGAGATTTCCAGAAATTGAGTATTAACCTAAACATCACCCATTGCATATATAACTCTAGCACAATTCTAGCCAATGTGATAAACAGAGATACTATCAATTTCTTGAAGATGAGAAAAATTAATTTAATATGCTTTAGAAAGCCAAGAGACATCACTTCTCCCCGGACTACATATTTCCATCAGCAAAACAGCCAATGAGATTCTTATGTTTTTTTGGTGACACTTCATCTCCGCTGGCACTTACAACCCTATTACAGTAATTTAAGAAAGAAATCATAGAGCTCAATGTCTTATGTTAAGAGTCCCCCCCATTTCCTTCCCCCAGAAACTCATGGCTTCTCTGGCTCACCACCACCATTACAATTTGTGTTAGGAACCATCAGTCTTTCTCTGAGCTCTGGATCTTCTATCACTGTTTACCTCACTGGTGCATCACAGAACTCTGACACCATCCTTTCCTACCCAAGCTCCTGACTTTGGCCTGGCAATTGAGGCCATTTCGGGGAGCGAATCAGTGGATGGGAGATCTCTCTGTCTCTGTCCCTCTCTATATCTCTGATGCTCTTTATTTCTTTTCTTTATTTGAAAGCAGTTACAGAGATGGAGAGAGAGAGAAGGAGAGAGAGGGAAAGAGAGAGAGAATATCTTCCATCTGCTGGCTCACTTCCCAAATGACTGCAATGGCCATGATGGGTAAGCTGAAGCCTAGAGCCAGGAACTCAATTTGAGTCTCCCATGTGACATCGAGGCCCAAGCACTTGAACCATCTTCCTCTGCTTTCCAATGTTTTTAGCAGGGAGCTGGGTTGGAAGCAGAGCATCTGGAACTTGAACTTGTGCTTGTATGAGATGCCAATGTTGTAGATGGAGGCCTAGCCCATTATACCACAATGCTGGCTGCAATAAATAAATCTTAAAATAAAATAAGAAACCAGAAGCAGTCAGAAATGTTTGAACATATTTTTACTATCAAATCTGCCCAATTACCTGTGTTGACACTCAGGTACTCTCTCACTGTGAATTCAACAGACTGTTCTTGCTCCTATCCATGAACACTACTTTTGTTTGTGCACAGGATCGCATCTCCTCCTTCATGGTAAAGGATTATGCTTCTGCTACTGAGCCTGTGCAAGTTTCTCCTCCCTAAGCTTGTATATGCTCTTCAAAATAACAAACCAAAACACTGCCAACTTCACACTACCTCACTGACTAATTATGTTCTTCCCTTTACAGAAGAATTCTTTAAAAGAGGTTTTCATGTTTCCCTTTCCAATGAATTCATGCCAGAAATGTGTTTCCCATACAACTCCAGTGAAAGTAGCTACAACAAGAACATTAATGGCATCAGCATTCCTGAGGTAGATGATACTCAGTCCTTCCCTTACTGACATGCGAGCAGCATTGACAGCGTTCATTGTTCTGCCTTTCTGTGTATCAGCTAGAGGTTCATCAGGAAAACATAAATCATTGTCAATTTTTCAGCAAGGAGGTACTTAACAGAATTGTATCCTGCTGAAACCATGGGAAGGGATGGGGGAGCAAGGATAAGAGGTAAGTGGCCAGAGTTGTGATGTAGCAGGTTAAGCTGCTGCCTGTGACACCAGCATCCCATGTGGGCTCTAGTTCATGCCCTGGCTGCTCCATTTCCCCTCCAGTTCCCTGCTAATGCATCTGGGAAAACAGCAGAGAATGGCCGGTCTCCACATGCAATACTTGGAAGAAGCTCTTGGCTCCTTGCTTCTGCCTTGCCCAGACCCATCTGTTACGGCCATTTGGCAAGTGAACCAGTAGATGGAAGGTCTCTTTTACTCTCTCCTTCTCACTCTGTAACATCATTTTTGAATAAAGAAATAAATAAATAGTAAAAGGAAAAAAAAAAGGTAACTCTAGTTGGCCTCAAGAAAAGGTCCAGAATTGCCTAAAACCTCCAGCAATGAACTCAATTTCTTCTCAACTTCCCAATAATCTCAGAAACAAGGGAAATAATTCAGAGGGCATAACCCTGAAATCCCTGTAAAGCTCACAAGTAGACACTTTGGTGGCCACCACCCACTGTCCTGGAGTCTGATGGCTATTCTTTCTATTTCACCTTTGATGAGTGAGGGAGTATTTGCAGAGCATAATCTAAACTGGAATCCTGCTGGGAAAGAATTCGATGAAATGCTTTCCATGCTTCCAGCCCTGTGATTGGGAAACATTTCTGCGGATGGGGCTGATGATATCAGTGGACAATGCCCTACACGTTGTTTCTGAACCACACAGTTTTGTCCTATAAAATTTATAAACTCTCTCTTGATTTTCCCTCTATTTCTTAACATTCTCCTTAGTTTAATGTGCTCCTCATTTTCTAGACTATTTAATATTCCAAAGATCTTTTCATTCCTATATATGCTGTCTGCTTACTGAATATATCCCTGAATTATTTTGTTTTAAATATCATCTCACACTGAAACCTCTACAAACCTATATCTCCCGAACTGAGCCTTTCCCTAAAATCCAGACCTGTTGAAGAAAACTTAACCAATACCTAAACTTACAAAACTACAAAAATCTTAATCATAGTAGGTTCAAAATGCAATCCTAATTTTTCTCCCTAAAGCAGTTACTGTTTACTTCTCAGCAAGTGCAACACATGGTAAGTCCATTCTTGCTGTTACATAAACCAAAACTTTGACATTAGCCTTGATGCTTTTCAATTCATGGATTCTTGGACACTACAGATAATGCTTTTGTGGTTGAAAGATAGAAACTTTCTAAGCCTGGAAATATTATACAGTTGACAGTGATATGGCCTCAGTGGAGAATAGTCTAAGATGAAAAAGACAACTTGGTTTCAAAAAGAAAATTTAAGTTTTAACCTGATGTTAAGATCAGATTAAGGGGACAGGCACTGTGTTTTAGCAGGTAAAGCTGCCGCCTGTTGTGCCAGCATCCCAAACGAGCACTGGTTTGAGACCCAGCTGTTCCACTTCCTATTCAGCTCTATGCTATGGCCTGGAGAAGCAGTAGAAGATGGCCCAAATCCTTGGGCCCCTGCACCCACATGGGAGACTGGAAGAAGCTCCTGGCTCCTGGCTTTGGATCAGTGCAGCTCCAGGCATTGTGGCCGTCTAGGGAATGAACCAGTGGATGGAAGACCTCTCTTTCTCTGCCTCTTCTCTCTCTGTATAATTGTGACTTTCAAGTAAAATAAATAAATCTTAAAAAAAATCAGATTAAACCATCAGCTGAATATTTCCAATCCCCTCAATTAGGAAAACTTTTCAGTAGTAAATTGTTTCTCTTTTTAATGCCAAATAAATAAATAAAATAGATCTGGTGGCTAAAGTGACAACAAAATTTTTAAGAAATGTCAACCTATCTCCATTAAAACAAATTGTGAAAGCACACCTCAGCTTCCAAGTGATACAAATTTAGTGCCCCAAAAGGAAAATGTGACAAAAGCAGGGAAAAATAGTAATGGGACATCTCTGTAAGTAGACTATTGTGAAAAATAAGAACAGTGAAAATTATCTAATGTCTGTGAAGTATGTGTCTCTTAAGTTTGAAAATGACCTTTGCTATATATATGTATATATATATATATAGCTATTCTGAAATTTATAGCTTTAGAAATCATTATAAACCATGCATCATGTTATATTCTCCTAGATTGATAAAATGTCTTCTTAAAATAAATATTATATTCAGTATAAAAAACTGAAATTTTATACATTTTTGAAATTAAGATTATATATAAACTGGTTTGGCAGAATAAGGAGTGACATGCTCAGGTTTGACAGTCAACTAGCTGTGGGACCACAGCATGTCCTTTTGTTGCATAAACCTTAAATGAGGGATACGAATAAGGTAATATTCAAGGTTTCTCCTAGTTGTGATGTGCTTTGTTGATTAGATGAAAAATTTTTTTAAGATTTATTCATTGATTTAATGTCAGAATTACGTAGAGAGAGGGAGACACCACACACACACACACACACACACACAGAGAGAGAGAGAGAAAGAGAGAGAGAGAGAGAGAGAGATCTTCCATTTGCTGGTTCACTCCTCAAATGGCTACAACTGTGGGACTAGGACAGGCCACATCCAAGAGCCAGATGCTTCTTCTAGCTCCTTCACTTGGGTAGCAGGGAACCAAACGTGTGAGACACCTTCTATTGCTTTTCCCAGGCATTAGCAGAGAGCTGGATTGGAAGTAGAGCAGCTGGGACTTGAACTGGGATGGTGACATCACAGACGGCAACTTTACCCACTATGCCACTGTGCCAGCCCAGATAATATGAAATTTCTAGCCACCTGAAGTTTAACTCCATCTGGCTATTATACTTCCGTTTAAAATTACCTTCTTCTCAAAGGTGTAAGGGAAATTTCAAAACATTAACAAAAATGGAACAAAAAAAATAGCTTTATTTTGGTGAAAAAAATTGATGTCCCTATATAGCTTTTTCATTGTGTGCATTTTCCATAGACTTTTGAAGACTTGCCATGTGCATGTGCATGCACTTTAAATTTTTTGCAACAAAATAAATTTGTCTTTTAATTCAATTTTTCACGAATTTTTTGAGGTACCCTGGTGCGTCCTCAGCTTAAAATTGCATCTGGCCTCCAAGTAGTCTACTTTTGTGATAGGTCCCCAGGTGGCTAGACTGAAAAACTGGCAGTAATTTTTTGCTTTTGTGCCATTTCCCTTCCTCCGCCTTCCTTTCTTTTTTTATTTTAATTTTTGCAATAGCATAGCTTAATTTACTTTATAATCACAGGCTTAATGCTTCACTAAATAAAGAGTTCAATGAGTAAAAAGTAGAAAGTCCACTGTTCTGCAGGAATATATACAAGAACTAGAAACAATAATAAAATCCCAGTATGTCAATTTCACTCATATACAATAATTACTTTTTTTTGTACTCTGATGTATGACTTACCACAAATCAGAAAAAATATATTTGCCTTTTGAATCTGGCTTATTTCACTAAGCATTATGGTCTCCAGTTACATTCATTTTGTTGCAAAAGGCAGAATTTCATTCTCTTTTTGTGGTGGAGTAACTATTCCATTGTGTATATGTACCACATTTTCCTTATTTTGTCATCAGTTGATGGACATCTGGGTTGATTCCACATCTTAGCTATTATAACTTGAATTGCTATACACACGGGTGTACAGATAACTCTTTCATATTCTGATTTCATTTCTTTTGGGTAAATACCCTGGAGTGTAGTGATGGGGTCATATTGTAGATCCGTTTTCAGATTTCTGAGGAATCTCCATACTGTCTTCCATAATGGTTGTAATAGTTTATATTCCCTCCAACTTTGTATTAGGGTACTTTTTTCTGCACATCCTCACTAGCATTTGTTAATTTTTGATTTTTTTAACTTTTATTTAATAAATATAAATTTCCAAAGTACAGCTTTTGGATTACAGTGGCTTTTACCCTCCATAACTTCCCTCCCACCCGCAACCCTCCCATCTCCCACTCCCTCTCCCATCCCATTCACATCAAGATTCGTTTTCGATTCTCTTTATATACAGGAGATCAATTTAGTATATACTAAGTAAAGATTTCAACAGTTTGCACCCACACAGAAACACAAAGTGTAAAGTACTGTTTGAGTATTAGTTATACTGTTAATTCACATAGTACAACACATGAAGGACAGAGATCCTACATGGGGAGTAAGTGCACAGTGACTCTCATTGTTGACTTAACAATTGACACTCTTGTTTATGGTGTCAGTAATCACCCGAGGCTCTTGTCATGAGTTGCCAAGGCTATGGAAGCCTTTTGAGTTCACCAACTCTGATCTTATTTAGACAAGGTCATAGTCAAAGTGGAAGTTCTCTCCTCCCTTCAGAGAAAGGTACCTCCTTCTTTGATGGCCTGTTCTTTCAGCTGGGATCTCACAAAGATCTTTCATTTAGGGTTGGTTTTTTTTTTTTTTTTTTTTTTCCCAGAGTGTCTTGGCTTTCCATGCCTGAAATACTCTCATGGGCTTTTTAGCCAGATCCGAATGCCTTAAGGGCTGATTCTGAGGTTAAATGCTTTTCCAATTTCATGCATTAAGCCTTGGTCAACGATTTCTCAAGTTTTAGTATTTACTCATTTCTATTGCTTACTAGATTTTTATACAAACTAAGGATATTCATTCATTCAAGTCTTCAATTCATAATTTGAATATTTTATATTGAGATAATTTACCTACATGTTTTATAGGAAGACGAATATATGTGTGTTCTGTAAAATATTGAAAACATCTCAGTCACAGTATGTTTAATTCATTTCTGCAGTTAAGGCTGAATAAGTCATTGCGAAACTTATGCTGCGGGGTGATTGGGTTGAGGTTTTTTGTCTGCAGCTCAAGGAGGTATTCAAGGACATAATGTAGGTAAAGGTCAGCACAGAAGCAAGATTTACTGGCATGCAAGAGAAAGAATATGCTGAAGAAGGGAGTGTGGGCATGCTCAACAGAGTTGCACCTAACAAGGTTCAGGGTCACCCCTTTATATAAACTGGAAGCATAGGGATTGATGTCCTAGGGGGTGAGTTTTCAGGCTGGGCTTGAGTACTGACCATTCCCTTGCCCTTTTTGGAAAACTTGGAAGTTTCAAGACATCAGATATATGATGGGACCAGGTGTGTCAGCCATGGAAATTTTATTATAATGACCTTATAATGAGTTAAAAGGTCATTGCAGCAACATAGCTAGCAGCCATGTTCTTTACTTTTTGCCAGTGTTGGTTGCTAACAGTGATTTTACAGAAGCTGTGGTTTTTATTCTACACTGAAATAATGGGAGTTTAGGCAGTGTAGGCAGGGCTGAAACACAAGTGGGTCTACAGGTAGGGGCTGGTGCCCTCAGTTCCCCCTTGGTAGCTACCTCCTTACCTACATCACTTATAGGCCATGGCTGTAAGAGTATTATATCTTGTGTTTACATTGAAAGAATTTTCCTATACTGTAACCTGAAGATTTGAGGAGGGTGGATCTTGCTGTAAATTTATAATAGTGACTTCATAGAACTGATAGAGGAAATTATTTGACAATGAAGCAAAAAATAAAGTCCTTATAAAATTAAGCCATCTGAAAACATATACTATGTTCTGAACAGCTGAAGGGTAGAACTTTGCTATTACAAATTAAGAATAAATAGTTTATTATTATATGATATCTATGTGTATGTCTGAATTATTTATGGGATTCAGTAATCCATAATAGCAGATAAGAAGGAAAATTCTATATTATTGAAACACCTAGATAAGATAATGTTAGGTATAGAGATTAAACAAAAACAAAAATGTTTCATAAGTTTTAACTCAGAATGAGTCTGGAAACCCAAAGAAGAACTGATGCTGCATCTAAAGTGCAATGATTGTTTGGAAGTAGAATTCTCTCTCCCTTGGGGGAACCTCAGTTTATTTTATGCTAAGGCTTCCAACTCTTATATGAGACCCACCAATGTTACCAAGGGTAGTATGTCTTACTCAAAGACTAATAATTCAAATGTTAACCACATCTTCAAATTACCTACACATCAGTATCTAGAATGAGTGAGTAACATGGGTACTGTGGCCTAGCCAAGTGGATGCACAAAATTAACTTCACATTGGCAATATATTCATTGAAATTTATCAAATTCTAAACATCTGCTTATTTGTGCTAAAAACAAGCATAACAAAATCAAGCATAAGTTGTATGAGGGCATTCTGTGGATTACATTAAAATTTTCAAATTCAAATGAATAGCTTGAAAATTTTTCCAAACCAAAAAAAGTCCTAAAGAGTCAAATAGGATTAGGAACCTACTGATGGGAAGCAACCACTCTATCCATGGAAGTGAGGACAAATTTTAGGAAAGCCAAAGGTTAGAAATCTTAAATGCAATATAAAACTGCTCTTCTTTTAAATAACAAGTGAGTTCTACTAACAGGAGTTCCTGATTACTCTCCAAAGAAACTTTTCTTTAAATGGAAAAATTCGTATTTGTAGAGAAAATTTCAATCTATTGGTTCATTCATAGATATAATTTGTCACTGCCCCCCATCCCAAAATTAAGAGAAAAGATAGAAATTGAAAGTCAAGACTCTCCCTTGTTGCATGATAAACTTTGGGTGGATGTGAATCATCTGAGGTTCTAGGTATGAGAATAGGATAGTAGGTACAATTCCAGAGATTTTGGCATAGTTTAGCACATAACCCCAGAAATTTTAATTTGAAAAGAGGCTTTAAAATGATGCTGAAGTATGTGCAATGCAAGTCACGTTTTGAATAACGCTGATACACTTAAACATAGATTATACTGCATTCCTGCTCCAATCTATATTCTAATAATTCTCAGTATTTTCCTCACTGTTACTTCAAGTTTTCCTAGAAAAAAAGAATATAATTCAAACAGAGAAATTGCAATTGTTCCTTTATTTTATTACTGCACTCTAATGACGTAAAGTCTCCCAGGACTGAAGCCAAAGTTAACAGATTTTTCTTGCTAACAGGACTCCCCTTTATACTTTGAACTGTTAAAAATACTTTACTTTGATTCTAAAGCACACTTCAAAAGAATCTGGATGCTGCTAGAGTCAACTTGCGTCTTACAACTGATGCCACTTTACAATGACTGTGGCCAAATGGTGTTAACTGCCATGGGTCCATATGTTGATGAACCTGATTGTAACTGTTCAGATTCTCATTATTACAGTGGAATCTCCTTCACTGTTAAAAATACACACACACACACACACACACATATGTATGTAAATATAGTTTTACTATTTAAAACATCTTTCAGTGACAGGTGTTGGCACAGTGGTTCATAAAACTGCTTGGGATGTTCACATCCCATTTCAGAATACTCAAGTTTGAGCCCCAGTTCCACTTTTGACTCCAGCTCCCACTAACCGGCATTCTGGGAGACATCAGGTGATGGCTCAAGTAGTTGGGTCCTGCTACCCAGTGGGAGACCCAGATTGAGTGCTTAGCCCTATCTTTGGCTTGCCAAGCCCTGGCTATTGTGGATATTTGAGGAGTGAACCAGATAGATCTCTCTCTGTGTCTGTCTCCCTGTGTGCGTGTGTGTGTGTGTGTGTGTCTGCCTTTGAACTTTAAAAAAAATTGTCTTCCAAAATTCTTGTTACTTGATCTGGCATTGAAACAAAATCTGGCTGGCGCCGTGGCTCAATAGGCTAATCCTCCACCTTGCGGCGCCGGCACACAGGGTTCTAGTCCCGGTCGGGGTGCCGGATTCTGTCCCGGTTGCCCCTCTTCCAGGCCAGCTCTCTGCTGTGGCCTGGGAGTGCAGTGGAGGATGGCCCAAGTACTTGGGCCCTGCACCCCATGGGAGACCAGGAGAAGCACCTGGCTCCTGCCTTCAGATCAGTGCGGAGCACCGGACGCAGCGCACCAGCCGTGGTGGCCATTGGAGGGTGAACCAATGGCAGGGGAGGACCTTTCTCTCTGTCTCTCTCTCTCTCACTGTCCACTCTGCCTGTCAAAAATAAAAAAAGACAAGAAACAAAATCTATTATAGGAATGCACATAAAGAAAACAGTGTCTTGACTGGTATCATGGCATAATTGGTAAAGCCTCCACCTGTGATGCTGATATCCCCTATGGTTGACAGTTTGTGTCCTGGCTGATCCACTCAGATCCAGCTCTCTGCAAATGTCCTGGGAGTTGCAGTGGAAAATGGCCCAAGTGCTTGGGCTCCTACCACCCACATGGGAGACCAGGAAGAAACTCCTGGCTCCTTCCTGGCTCCTAGCATCACCTCGGCCCAGTGCTGGCCATTATGGCCATCTGGGGAGTGAACCAATGATTGGAAGATATCTCTTCTCTCTCTGTAACTCTGCCTTTTGAATAGATAAATCTTTAAAAGAATCAATGCATATGCAATTGAGAAATAAGAAACATAATTCTGCAAAGAAAATCAAGTTGAATATAGCAGATGTGGTCTTTGTTGAGTGGCAGCCTTTAGCCTGGCTTTAGCTATCCTGCATCATCCTTAGTTACATGTAATGTCCACTTTCCTTTAATAGTATTGAGGCTTCATAAGAGGAAGAATAGAAGTGGGTATCTGTAGTTCCATCTGTACTGGGAAATTCAGGTCAAGTCAGGTTGGGAGCAATTACAGTGCCCCACTCCTTCTTCGCCTCCCTCGTCCTTCTTTAGTGGATATAATTAATGTATACATGATGATGTGATATATTGTATAAATTAAATGATGTTATTATTTATCCTATGGCTCACTGTATTTTTATAATTAGGTGATCACCACTCAGAACAAGAGACAAATATCTTCAAGGACACCTTGAGGGACAAATAGGTTTTCCTTCATTTTTTCAATCTTTTATTCTACTTACCTAGGCCATGTGGATGGGTGCAGGAAAGATAAAGTACATATTTCAAAGAACAGGGTCAGTCTACCAATGCTGACTTGTTGCTTAAAATCTTTTCCATTTACCTGTTATTCATAGCAAGCAAGGTTTCTGAGGACCAGTCCTATCTTTTCTCACCTATCTTGAGGTTTCCTTAAACATTTCAGATTCTTTTGTAGACGGATATACCTCCTTCTTACCCGATCCCACTCCTAACTGAAGTGCTTCTTGCTTAATTTCCCTAATTGTCCTGTTCTCTTGATCTTCTGATCTAATAGTCTCTTTCCCCCATGCCTCATGTTAGCTCATTCAGTTTAAAGCAACAGGAACTAACTCAGGCTACCTTAAGCACTTAGGTAGAACAAATTGCAAAAGAGAATGTACTGGGAAGACTCCAGAGTATATCGGAAAATCAAAGTGAAGTTTCATTGGGCAGAGCAGATATCAGAATGCCTAGGAGCTCCAGCAACAGAGTTTGGTAACGTCCTGTTTAGTTTGCTTCCATCAAAGCCCCACACTTGATGGGCTTTTCCATGCCAATTGTGGAGTATGTGGAAAGGAGTCTTTGGTCAGATCTGGGGACAGAAAGAATGAGTCTGGAGGTGTAGACTTAGGAACTTTCTGATCATCCCCAATTGTACAGTGTAATCAAGTTCTCAAAAGCCACTAGAATGTCTGACACAACTTGCTGCATCTATTGAAAAACAGGTTTTTCCCAGGGAAGGAGGATTGAGTTAAATCTTAACTGAGTTAATATTTAATTAATTCCTTACAAAAGTTATCTATAGCTACAGAGCACCCTTTTCCTTCTTTATCAGGAATATCACCTGAAAATAAGCCACATTCTCACTTTATCTAAAGAGGCTTTATCACAATGGATGCCTATGTTGCTCTGTTTAAATAACATAATGAGTATTAGAACTGAGTCTAAAGTACCCAAGGGATTTTTGTCACTTGGGTGTCTTCCATTGTGGGATAATAGCCTCAAAAGCGGAGTAGCTGCTCTATCAGACTTCACCCCAGATGTGATACACAGCACAGACCCAGTAGCTGTGTACTATATGATTTGGACAGCATAATAAAGCACTAAAGGGCTTCAGTTTCACCTGCCTCCTCCCCAAGCAGGATTCATGGAGTGTGTGAGGTTTAAACAAGGATGGCTATCAGTCCTTGGGATGCCCTTAGGTGGCCACAAAAACTGCCAAAGTTCCCATTTGGTTGGGATATAGATTTATTCTTCCCACCGTGGCCAATGCAGCCTCTCCCTTGAAGTATGAGTTAATGCCCCAGAACTGGAATATTACATCAGCTAGGCAGATGTCACAGAGACTCTTTTGAAAACATAGCCTGTGAATAACTCTTCTTTATTTAAAAAAAAAAGCACTTAGCTATTTATTTGAGAGAGAGAGAGAGAATCTCTTCCATTTGTTGGTTTATTCCCCAAATATCCACAAAAGTAAGGTCCGAACCAGGCTGAAGCCAGGAGCCTGTATCTCCATTCTGATCACCCATATGAGTTTCAGGGGCTCAAGCACTTGGAGCATCTTCAGTTGCATTCCCAGACACATTAGTAGGGAGTTAGATGGCAAGTGAAATAGCCAGGACATAATCCACTACACTGATAGGAGATACATCTCAAGCTGAGCTTAATTCACTGTTACAATGCCAGCCCAAATAATTCTTGATGGAGCTAGAAAACTCTCTTCCAACCTGCTCTTTAAAAAAAAAGCACAGAAGACCTCTGTCTCTGTCTTTCTCCCCACCTCTCGTCTCTCAAAGATTTATTTATTTGAAAGAGCTACAAGGGGAGTGTGTGTGTGTGTGTGTGTGTGTGTATGTGTCTGTCTGGCGGCCAGTGAGGGGGAGATATCTTCCATCCACTGGTTCACTCCCCAGCTGGCTGTGTCAGGGCTGAGCCAGGCCAAAGCCAGGAACCAGGAGATTCATGTGGGTCTCCCACGTGGGTGCAGGGGTCCAAACACTTGACACTTGGGCCATCTTCCACAGTTTTCCCGGGCCATTAGCAGGGAGCTGGATCAGATGTGGCATCTGGGACATGAACCAGCACTCATATGGGATGACTGTGTCACAAATAGAAGCTTTACCTGCTATGGAACAATGCCGTTCCCAAAACCCCTCTTTTATGTGTTCTCCTTGGAATTTGTCATTCTCATTGGAGATATCAGTCCAGATTTCTCTATCCCTTGAAATACCAACGAAATTTGCTCGACCCTTTTTCCTAAATCCTGTGAATATTCCATTAGCCTCTTCTGAGATGTCTGTAAGTTCCCAGAATGCATGGTCGTTTCTCTTTTACTTTGTCTTCACTCAACTGTTTTATAGATTTTACATGTGTTATATCTTGTGTTTGGTGTCAACGTTCTTTTACCAAATTTACACGTAATGATGCATGTTAGAGGGAAGCGCGTGTCTTACAAGGTCACAGCACGGAAGCAACAGCAAATGATCCAGTGGACATTATTCTCCCTAAAATGTGTAAACAAAGAAGGGAAGTAAATATCTAGGTAATGTTTCTTAAAAATACATTCAATGGATGGGCATTTGGCATAACCATGAAGATGCTGACTGAGATGCCTGCATCCCATAGCAGAGTGCCCAGGTTCACATCATAGCTCCACTCCCAACTCCAGCTCCAGCCTATAAGCTCCCTAGGGGCAACAGATGATGACTCAAGTAACTGGGTTGCTGCCATCCATGTGGTGGAGCCAGATTGAGTTCCTAGCTCCTGCTTCAAATTGGCCCAGCCCCAGATGTTGTGGGCATTTGGGGAATAAACCAGCAAATGAAAGTGCGCACTTCTCCTTTCTCTTTCTTGTCCCCCCCCCTTTTCTTTTCATTTCTTTTCTTTTCTTTACTTTTCCCTCTCTCAAATAAATAAATAAAAACTAAAAGATACAGTCAAGATTTTGTTATCTGAGTCCTCATTTAAGAGCCTATACCTGGATGACTGAAAAAAAAATCTAGAAGTAGTATCTCAGATATTACGAAATCATGAGTTCTAGCTGCTATTTCTTAGTTCGGTTATGTTTTCTCTCAATCCATATTGACATTCAAATTTGTAGCTTTAGATCTGCTAAAATCCTGCATTGATAGGGACTTAAGTACTTATGGAGAGAATATTTTTTTAATTTGCATTTATTGGCTATTTCGCAGGGTAGTGGTCCTATACCAGTGGAGCACACAAGTGATATAAGTTCAGCCCTTGGCACTAAATAATTTACCCATTTTCTCTCTCTCTCTCTCTCTCTCTCTCTCTCTCTCTGTGTGTGTGTGTGTGTGTGTGAGAGAGAGAGAGAGAGAGAGAGCATGCGAGCATAGATAGCCTTGCTGCTAAAGGAATTTTAAATACAAAGTCTACCTCTGTGAGATTCACTGTGAAATCATATTGTGGGAAGCAAAAATACAACACTCAGAGGTAACTGCATAATTACTCTTAGGGTATAAAATAAACATTCTTTGGAGACCTACCCTTTTGGATGTGTTTAGTAATGGAGATGTAGCTCTTTTCTCAGGAGTGGAAAGCTTTCCCAGGTCTTATCCATGCACCTCCCACACCTCCTCTCCCAAAAGCAAATGAAGTAATGTCAAATGGAGCAGAGCCACAGCTCAGGACAAATAACAGGTTCATTGTAGTGTTTCAACCATTTTGCATCTCTTTACACCTTTGACAGTTTTGTGATTCAACTCATCCATGTCTTTCTTTTCTTTATCCTTCTTCTTCTGGCTGCTAACCCTTCCTAGATATTGTTTAATGGTCACATGTATTTCCTCCCTCCTGAATCTGAAGACTGTCTCTGTATGTTTCACCCTGAATTCCCTTGAAAGGAGCCTAATTATTAGTGTGTTTACAATCATGAGAGCAATCCTGTTAAGCAAAATTGTGTCTTCATGCCAAGCCTTAGCTTGATGAGTAGGTTGCAACAGCTGCCTATGTGCCAGTCACCCATTGCTAGTCCAACCAGCTGTGACAGAGTAGTGTTAACTGTTGGTTCAAAGTATCATAATCTATGCATGAGAAATTCCACAAAAGCAACTCTGGGTGTGGTACATCTTCTAAATTCTCTCAGAGGGTCATTGACACAGGCAAGCATCTAACTTGGTTTGTTGAATTCATATTGCCATAACCCACTGTGGTCTGGATTAACTGGATTTTAGATGGGTTGTAGTGAGCTCTAACCCTGGAGATTCTCATGGTAACTGATTAAAATACTCAAGAAAAATATCTTTCAGGGCTGCATTCAACTAAATTTGTATACAAAATTTCCTTCTGCCATAATATATTTGTATGAAAAATGTCTCCATCTCTTTCAACATATTATGATTTACTGAATAATTAATAATTTTCATGGAATTTAAACTTGAAATTCATTTATTTATAAATAACATGCTGGTATTTGATGGCAATATCAGGGATGATAAATGCACTGACATATTGAGAACACAGTCAAGGAAATGAATAGGATTTCATATATTTTTCCTAAACAGGCTACACTATAAGAGTATTAACCATAGGCAAACACCAGGTAGTAAAATCCTTATAGCTCAGGACTGAGAAACTATTTCCAGTAAAGCAAATGGTCAATTGGTGCTGACTAAAATAGAGCAAGGACAGTTTTGTTGGTCACTTGTGAGTGAAGTGAGGGTGGGGAAGGAAAATAGATAGGAAATTCTATTTAAAGCAACACGAATATCCTCAACAGAATGCAGGAAATCATCTCCCAGACCAGAAAAATGTAAAAGGCCAATATCCTCGCAGAGGTCTGGTGGAGCCAGCAGAACCATTGTTACACTGCTATCAGACTTAAGCAACTGAAAGAGAAAATTCCTGTAGCACAGAAGAAGGTCAAGACAGGGGGCACATCTGGAGAATCCCTGCTCTTTGGTTCTGCAAGATAACTTTCACAGCTAGGAAAAAAATAATTGAAGGTCCAAAGGCCTCTATCAGAAATGTTACCACAAAATAACAAAGGAAAGCCTGTAACTACAAGAATGATCAGAACTTTACTATGCCTTTTCAATTCCTGTTCCTGAAATGATCACTTATGGAGTCATAGTTAAAGAGAAATCAAGCTTAAAAAAAAAAACTAGTTTTCCTACATTCTTTATTCTCCTCTACAGTTTATACAAAGTTCACAATAGCTGAGCTACTGAATCAGCCAAGGTATCCATCATGAGATGGAAAATGTGGTATATATACAAAAGGATATACTATTCAGCCAAGAAAAAGAATGGAATCCTGTCATTTGCAGAAAAATGGAAGGAAGTGGAAATATCACGTTAAATGAAATAAGGTGGACAAATCTTGTGCATGCTCCTCACATGTGGAACCTAAACACTGACCTCAATCTGAACACAGAATGGCAATAATCAGAGGTCTGGAAAGGGGAGGAGGGGTGTTTAGATTGCAGGTACCAAATGGGAATTTGATCCAAGGAATAAGTTCTTAGTATATATATCCTATAAACATATAGAAGACAGGAGCTTAATGCCTCCAATAACCAAGGAATGTCAAAGAAGGGGAAATCTTGATGGCCCTGTTTTTATCAGTGTAAGTTGTGTTTATGTATTAAAATATCACAATATGGCCTATAAATATGTATAATTACTGTTGATGGGAAAATTTAAAGTATATATTAAATATGCATTTTCTGCAAAAGAATGAACATGGGATAAATAGGCCATATTCTCTTGCTAAATCAATAATCTTATCAATATGTAATGCCCTTCTTTGTCTCTTTTTGTAGTTTAAAGTCTGTTTTATCTGGTATCAGTATTGATATTCCAGATCATTTTTGGTATCAACTGGCTTGGTATCTTTTTTTAAGCCTTCTCTTTTAAAAATTTATTTATTTGGGAGGCAAAGTTGGGGGGTGGGGATTGGAGATCTTTCATCCATTGGTTCACTCCCCACATGGCTGCAATGGTCAAGCCCTTTGAAATTCTTATATATCTGGATATCCACATTTCTTTCAAGACCTGGGAATTTTTAACTATTGTTTCATTAAATTGGTTCTCAGATTTTTTTTCCCCTTCTCTTCTCCTTCAGATATCCCTGTAATACAAATTTTTTTTTTACTTAATGGAATCCCATATGATTTGTAGGCTTTTTTCATTCTTTTAAATTATTTTTGTTTTTGTTCGATGGTGTTATTTCTAAAGTCTTGTCCTCAACAAGAAATTTTTTCTTACATTTAATGTGTTTGTTGATGAAGCTCTCAATTATATTTTTAGCATCAAAATTTGTTATTCTTTTTCATGATTTTTATATTTTCTTTCTTATGATGTCATGTATTATTTTCCTCATTGCTTTCAACTTTCTTTCTGTATTCTCTTGCATGCCACTGATTTTCCCTAAGGATTGTTATTCTGAATTCTTTTTCAAGCATTTGAAAGGTTTCTATTGTTCAGGTTCTATTTCTAGAGAACTATTGTATTCTTTTGGAGGTATCATGCCTCCTTGCTTCTTCATTTTTCCTGTTTCCCTATTTTTTCATCTCATATCTGGTGTAACAGTTCTTTTTGATCTATGGAATAGCTTTCATTGCAAAATACTTAAGTATTTAAATGGAATGCAAGATTTTAGTTGGATTGTTGCTTTGGTTTTGATTTTAGGTGAGCTCAGAAAAGTAACCTCTGAGTGATTTCTTCAACTCTAGTAAATATCAGTACTATCTGTAAGTGTTGTTGTTGTCTAGTCTGCAGCAGTTTTTGGAGAGCATAATATGACATTGAAGTGGATGTGGGATTTCAAAGGGTGTGTCTTCAGACCCTGGAAAGTTGAGTATCAATTCCTCTCATTTTTTTTTTTTTTTCTAATGAGAGTAGCCACATGCTGGTGCTGTGGGACACAAAGATCTGTAGCCTTGTCCCACCAGGAAGTCTGAGTGATACTGTAGTCTGTGAAACAAATGACTATGGACAGAGAACGATGGGTTGTGCATGAAATGAACCTTCCCAAATCCTATAGGGTATGAGTGGATGATGGTAGGACTTAGAGCATCACAGCACTTGGGGTGCAAAGGGGAACTTGCCATGGTCCCAAGAGGTGAATACAGGTTATGCTGGGGTTTGTATGCTGACAGGTGTGAGTATGGAAAAGTGGAATGTGGGTAGGGTCTTCCCCAGGTCCACTGTCTACAGCAGTGGAATGGAAGTAGAGCTTTCCAAGGTCTCATAGGGCAAGTAAAGGTAAATGTGGGACTTACAGAGTCAATAGTCACAGTCCCAGTGCTACAGGATACAGTTGATAACTTTTCCAGGTCTCATATTTCACATATAATTATATGGGGGGCGGGATTCTGCTGGCAGACAAGGATTGGAGCAGTGGAGTGTGGATTGGGTCCTCCCCAAGTTCCATGAGAATAACTCAGGTGACTGGAATATAGCTCAACATTCCCAGTCGCAGAGTTGCAGGACCCAGATGATACCCTACCTACACCCCACAGAGAGATGACAGGTCATGATGGGGATTTTGAACAAGCCTGTGCAAGCCTAGATCAGTGGGGTGCAGAAAGGGCTTTCCTCAGGCCCCATAGGTGAGAATAGGTGTACCTGGGTCTTATGGAACAAACAATCATAGACCCCAAGCTGCAGGATATGGGGGTCTTGGATGTGAACTCAGGTGACTCAGTGGAATATAGCTCTGTCACACTTCCAGAGCTTAATGGCTAAGATGGTACTTTACTCAGATCCTACATAATGATTGCACACTATACAGGGATTGTGTACTAGCAAGTTTAGGCCCAGTTCTTGCAGATTAGGTGTCAGTTACGCTGGGGATTATGGACTGGAAGCTGCCAGCTTGAAACAGAGGAATGCAGATAGGGTCCTCCAGTTACCACCAATGAACTAAAGCTACCCCAGGGATTATAGCACCAGTAGCCTCAAACCCAGAGCTGAGGGACAGAGAAAGGACTGCCCTCAATCCCATAGGCATGCAAGAGTGATATTTATGCCCTGGTCTCCTATTGTCCTATGCTGAGACACAGAAGGGGATTTCCACGAGTCTGGTCCTCTGCGTTTGTGTATCAATTTGCTATAGGCACCAAACCTGAAGAAGCAGAGGATAACTTCCCTAGAAGTGAGTGAGAGCAGCTCTGGGGCTTGTGAGCAGCAATCCCAGAGCTGTAAGATGCAGAGTGGCCTGCTTTCTGCCCTGGAAAGCACCCTGGCTCTGGATCTGAGGGCATTTGAGGGCATTTGGAAGTGATAGGGCTGCTTGCTGTCCTCTAAGACAGAATGGACTTTAGCAATGGCTGGGCCACAACAGATTGGGTCTAGAGCCTGGTGGGGCAGAGGGGGACAGAGGGAGGCAATAGGGATCCCCCCCCCCTTTTTTTGAGTAATGTAGTTACCCAGCCCCAATTCAGCTCTATAGACAGGATTTGATGCTGCTAAGCTGGCATTGCAGTGGGTTAAGCTGCCCCTCACAATGCCAGCATTACATATGGGAGGACCTGTTCTAGTCCTGACAACTCTGCTTCTGATCCAGCTTCCTCCTAATGTTTCTGAGAAGGAAGCAGAAGATGCACCAAGCATTTGATCCCCTGCACTCACATGAGAGACCTGGACAGATTCCTGAATACTGACTTCAGCCTGGTCCAGCCCTGGCTATTGTGGCCATTTGGGTGAGTGAACTAGTGGATGGAAGATACCTTTATGCTTTCCCTCTGTCCTATCGTTGAAATCAATCAATTAATCAATTTTTAAAAATGAAGCCATCGAGGACTGTGAATTTCTGTTGGTGTAAGTACTGGGTGAAGTGTGGGATGACATGGGTTCCTGTGTTTTCCACTTTCCTTTTCCTAGGGAAACGGGATCTCCCAAGCTGGGAAGCCAGGGCTGAAGCGGTGATGTGTTTTCCTCTTCTCTTTTTGCTGGCGCTCAGAGTCTCTGTGCTGCTTAAAGATTCCCTGACGGCTTCACTGAAGTTTTCCCTCAGTGAATCTCATGGAAGTGTGGTCCTTTGTTCTGGATCTTCTCTGTGGACGCAGCAAGTGCAGGATCTCTCTGCTCGGCCACATTAGATCCTCCCTCTTCTCCAAGTTCTTTATATACTGACTATAATGCATTGCTCTTGACAGAATAAACAGACAGAATGCAAGTTTTCAGGAAACTGAATTTGATAATAACTTTTGAATTAGCTGGAAGATATCTCAAGATCTGTGACAAATGAAAGCTAACATAGACTCATAACAAGGTATTTTGAAGGGTACTCTTTTTAAATGTACTCAAATGCAATTTGGAAATCATGTATATGCCCATTATGTAACTAAAAGCACACTGAACGTGTCATTCTCAGGCTAAAATTATGAATAGTCAAAGCCAACTTTTCTAATGACTGCAGAGTTTCACCCAACACATGATTCATTTTTGTGCAAGTTAACAATACAAGTTTTTATCTCTTTTTAAAAAATGTTTTGTTTATTTCTTTGAAAAAATACAAAGAGAGAGGGACAAAAAGACAGAGAGATCTTCCATCTGATGGTTTACTCCCCAAATGGCCACAATAACCAGGGCTGGGCCAGATCAAAGCCTGGAGCCAGGAGCGTCATCTGTGTATCCCACACAGGTGGCATATGTCCAAGAACTTGGGCGATCTTCCACTGCTTTTCCCAGGCCATTAGCAGAGAATTGGATCTGAAGTGGAACAGCCAGGACATGAACTGGGACCCATATGGGATGCTGGCATCACAGGCATCTTTTAGGTGTAAAACAACAAAAAGTAAGAATGCTGTAAGATTTCCTGGTATCACATTTGTTATTGTTTTTAATTTTCATTTATTTGAAATGTGGGAGAGAGCGAGAGCGAGAGCAAGAGAGAGAGAGAGAGAGAGAGAGACAGAGAGAGAGAGCGAGAGAGTGAGAGAGAGAGAGAGAGAGAATTTTTCATCTGCTAATTCACTCCTCAAATTCCCACAATAGAGCTGAATCAGGCTGAAGCCAGGAACAGAGAACTCCACCCACATCTCCATGTGAGTGGTAAACCCCTGACTCTGCACCATTACCTACTTTCTCCCTGAGTTCAGATTTGCAGATAGCTGAATCTGAAGTCAAGCAGAGATTCAAACCCAGGCAATCCAATATGAGGTGCAGGAGTCCCATGTAGAAATTTACCACTGTGGCAAATGTCTGACCCTCTCCTAGCATTTTTCTTTTCTTGATTTGCACTTGGAATTGGGGAAATTAATTGTGTTTTTCATTCTTCAGGCAGTTTATAGCTGTAATTGGTGAAGAGGGTATTTTCTTCTTTTAAAAAATCTTTTATTTATATAAAGGGAACAAATTTCATGTATTTAATATACAACTTTTTTAAAGATTTATTTTATTTATTTGAAAGACAGAGTTACAGAGAGAGGTAGAGACAAGAGAGAGAGGTCTACCATCTGCTGGTTCACTCCCCAGATGGCCGCAATGGCTGGAGCTGCATCGATCCAAAGACAGGAGCCAGGAGCTGCTTCTGGGTCTCCCACATGGGTGCAGGGGCCCAAGCACTTGGGCCATCTCCTGCTGCTATCCCAGACCATAGCAGAGAGCTGGATCAGAAGAGGAGCAGCCAGGACTAGAACCGATGCCCATATGGGATGCCAGAGCTTAAGCCCAGGGCTTTATCCTGCCGCGCCACAGCACTGGCCCTTAATATATAACTTTAAGAAGATAATGATACTTCCCATCCCACCTTCTCTCCCTCCTAGCAACCACCATCCCCCCTCCTCCTTTCTTAATTTATTTTGATTTTTGCAGTGACATACTTTCAGTTTACTTTAATCACAAGCTTAATTCTCCACTAAATAATTAAATAAGTAATAAGTAGGAAAAAATACGGTTCCTCAGGAGTATAGACAAAGACTATAACAAAAAAATCAAATCTTAAATTTTCATATGTTTTCCTTGATGTGGAGTATCTAATAGGGTATCTAAAATGTAATGTACAGGAGTGAAACAGACATTTTAATATTTGGTGATTGTTGACAGCCCTTGTCTCTACTGGTGAGGAACAGTGTATTTTTATTCACACTATTTGTTGAACTCTTAGTCTAGGGTTAAAATTTTGATTTATAAAGTATTCTGAAAATATATCTTTGTAAAAATTAAGAGTGGGAATAGGAGAAGGAGGAGGGAGAATGGTTGGAGCATGGACAGGAGGGATGGAAGGGTGGGAAATATCACTTCTATGTTCCTAAATCTGTATATATGAAATACATGAACTTGTATACCTTAAATAAAAATGTTTAAAAAAATTAAATGTCACTCATATACATTACTGTTTTGGTACTCTACATACTAGTTATCACAAGTCAAAGAAAGCATATGATATAATGGTCTCAAGTGTATCCATTTTGCTGTAAAAGATAAGATTATTCTTTTTATGGCTGATAGAATATATACATATATATATGTGTATATAATCTCACATATTTCTTTATCATGTCATCAGACATCTAGGTTGATTGCATACCTTAGGTAATGTGAATTGAGCTAGTAGAAACATGGGGGTAACATATAACTCTTTCATATGCTGATTTCATTTCCTTTGGGTAAATTTCCAGGAGTGGAATGACTGGGTCATATGGTAGAGCTATTTTCAGGTTTCTGAGGGACTCATATTGTCTTCCATAATGGTTGTACTAATTTACATTCCCCACCAAAAGTGAATTAAGGTAGCTTTTTCTCTATATCTGCATGAGAATTTGTTATTTTTTGATTTTTGGATGATAGTCATTCTAACTGGGGTGAGGTAGAAATCTTGTGGTTTTTATTGGCATTTCCCTAATGACTAGTGACCCTGAGAATCTTTTCAAGTGTCTGTTGACCATTTGTATTTTACTCTTTGAAAAATTCCAGTTCCTATCCTTAGCCCATTCCTTTTTCTTTTTTTAAAGATGCATTTATTTTCCTAGAAAGAGAGTTACAGAGACAGAGAGGCAGAGGCAGAGAGAGAGAGAGAGAGAGAGAGAGAATATCTTTCATCAGCTGGCTCACTCAACAAATGGCTGTGGCAGCTGGAGCTGGGCCAGTCTGAAGGCAAGAGCCAGGAGCTTCTTCCAGGTCTCCCATGTGGGTTCAGGAGGCAAGGACTTGGGCCATCTTCCACTGCTTTCCTAGGCACATTAGCAGGGAGTTGGATCAGAAGTGGAATAGCCGTAACTTGAATGGGTGCCCATACAGGATGCTGATGCTGCAAGAGGTAGTTTAACCCACATTGACCCTTTAGGCTATTTCTATTTTTTTTTTAAGATTTATTTATTTATTTGAAATGCAGAGTTTCAGAGAGGTAGAGGCAGAGAGAGAGACCTTCCATCTGCTGGTTTACTCCCCAAATGACCACAGTGACCAGAGCTGGGCTGATCTGAAGCTGGGAGCCAGGAGCATCTTCCAGGTATCCCACTTGGATGCAGGGGCACAATGACTTGGAACATCTTCTAATACTTTTCTAGACCATAGCACAGAGCTGGATCAGAAGTGGAACAGCTGGGGCTCGAACCAGCACCCAGGTGGCAGCTTTACCCATTATGCCACAATGCCAGCCCCAGTCTATTTCTTAACCAGATTGTTTATTTTGTTGTTGTTGAGTTTATTGAGCTCCTTATATATACTAGATATTAATCCTTTATTAGATATATGATTTGCAGGTATTTCATTCTGTCAGTTGCCTCTTCACTTTGTTAAGTGGTTTGCTTTGCTATTCAGAAGCTTCTTAGCTTGATGCAATACTGTTTGTTTAATTTTGCATGTATTGCCTATACTTCTGGGGTCTTATCTAAGAAACATTTGCCATGACAATGGACTGCTCTGTTTAACCAATGTTTTCCTATAGTGCTTTGATGGTATCAGTTGTAGATTTAAATCTTTGATCCATTCTGAGTTGATTTTTGTATAAGGTGTATGGTAGGGGTCTTGTTTCATATTCTGCATGCTTAGATCCATTTTCCCAGCACTATTTGTTGAAGAGACTGTCCTTTCTCCAGGGAATAATTTTTGCACATTTGTGAAGGATTATTTGTTGTAGATGTGTTCACATATTTTCTAGAGTTTCTTAAGTTGTTAATTGCATTGCAATGTGGTCAGAAAAGATATGTGGTGAAATTTCATCTTTTTAAAAAAAATCTGTTGAGACTTGTTTTATGGCCTAGCATATGGTTTGTCCTTGAGAATGTTCCGTGGGCTGATGAAGAGAATGTTTTGCAGCTATGGGATGAAACTTCTGTAGATATCAATTAGATCCATTTGGTCAATAGTGCACATTATGCATTAGCTGTATTGTTTCTTTGTTGATTTTTAAAAATTTGTTTATTTGTGTGAGAAGCAGAGTTACATATGGAGAAAGGGAGAGCCAGAGAGAGAGACACCTTCCTTCCTCTCCTTCTTTTTCCTTCTTCTTCTTTTGTCTGATTAAAACATTTACAAAGATTTGTCTTCTGGGATATCTTTATTCTGGCTCACCAAGACTGCTATTAATGCTTCCCACTATATTTTTATTTGGCATATTGAGTTTCTCATTTCTAATATTTCAGTTTGATTCTTCTTTAATATCTCTATATCCCAGCAGAATTTCTCATCCATGTTATGTGTTGGTTTCTTTAACTCATACATTTTCTTGTCTGTGTGTTTTGAATTCTCTTATGCTTATTCACTTGAATTCTTTTTCAGGCATTTCATCAATCTCTTTGTCTTCACATTTTTTGTGAAATGTTTTTGCATTGCTTTTGGGAAGTCATATTGTCTTCCTCACTCATTTTTCTTGTATTTCCACGTTTATTTTTCTTATATTTCTATGTTTATTTTTAGGCATCTGTGGAAACACTGGTTGGTTTTCTCTTCTGAGGACATTGTTGTAGGCAGTGTGTCTCTGTGAATTGGTGGAGTGCCTGCTTCTTCAGTGGATATCCAGAGGTGTTCTCTGGGTGGATCAGGGAGCTCTGTCAAGTGTCAAAGGTCCAGAGTGACTTCCAGGTGGGCATGGTAGATCTTATCTATCAACAGCAGTGGGGAGAATGTAATTGTGTTGGATGACATGTTCACAGCCCAGCCCCTCTCTGTCAAGGTGAACCAATTGCCCATGGTGATCACAAAGTGCCTGTGTACCCCACCCACTCAAGTATGTGAAACACACAAAGGCTGTGTGAGTGCAGCCCAATGCAATGATCCTATCCAGCATCAGGGAACTCTGAGCCTGTGGAGCCAGATACAGTAGTTGCCCAAAGACACATCTACCCATTCCACCCCATTGCAGAGTACAGAGTTGGCATAGAGTGCAGGGCTTCCATAGTCACAGGGAGAAAGGGATCCGCTGTGCCCCATGAGCCTTCCCATCCATGGAGAGACCCACTCTGTTCCCAGAACCAGCCACCAGCCCAGCAGAGGCTGGTCAGTGCTCCACCTTGGCAAACTAAGCCCACTGCCTTGATGGGGTGAGAGGAAAGGAGCAATGTGTCCTCACTTCATGGACCTAAGTGGGTACATTGACCCCTGCCAGCTTTCTAGGCCTGACTTAAAATCAGTGGGGACAATGATTTATCCCTCTGAAAAAATCCACCAGGGCCTGTGGGCCACACTCAACTTTCTATGATGGCACTTTCTCCAAGTTGGTCATTGGGCTCCTTGGTAGGGAGCGGGGTAAGGGGAGAAAAAAATGTGCTCTCCCTTCATGGGGTTAGGCTGGCACCCTGCCATCAGTTAGCATTTGGGGCTAGACTCAAATTTAGTGGGGACCACGAGGCTCTGGCTCTGACAATACTACCAGTAGTATGTGGGCTGTTGCAGGTTTCTCTCAGATGATCCAAAAGGATGGTGTCCCTACCAGCCACTGGCTATAGGAGTCACTGGTGGTGTCCTGCTAGCTGTTGCATGGTTGTACCATTCCCACTGTTCCATGGAGTTTCTCTTCTTTCTGTAGACCCTCCTCTGCAAATGTCTCTTCTGTTATCCCTTAGGAAAGCAGTTCTTCTGCTGTTCTTCTAGTATCTTTCTGAGGTCAAAATCAGCATGTCTTTTCCCTGTTCAGTCATCTTGGATCCGCCAAGGCTGTTGTTTTAAGAACAGTCATCATTTAATTAAATCTGACTGTTTTATATATAAATGTACTGCTTATACAGATCTTTAATAGATTCTTATTTATTTTAATTATTTGAAAAGCAAAAGAAAAGAGAGGCAGAGAGATACACAGACAGAGAATGCCTATCTCCTGGTTCACTTGCCCAAATGCCCACAACAGTCAAAGGCTGGGCCAACCCAAATCTAGGAGCTCGGGACTCAATATGGTTCTCCCATGTTGATGGCAGGGAACAGACTATTTGAACTATCACTTGGCGCCTCCCAGGGAAGGAAACTGAAATCAGGAGTGATGTCAGGACTTGAACCCAGGCACTTGGCTAAGGGATGCCAGGATCCAAAGCTGCATCTTAACCACTAGGACAGATGCCCCACCTTGCCTATGACGGCATAAGAGCAAGTTAGACACCGTCAGCTCTATGCAAGAGTATGTATACTAATTCATTCTAGCCCCTTATTAGTCTTTAGAAATATCTTCATCTCTGTCAATATTAATGTTCATATTATTTAACTCAATGACAAATAGAGTCATATTATTTGTAGACAAATGTCTTCATGATTGAAAAAGGAGCCTGAACTACATCTTGGGTCTTTCACGTGGGTGGCAAGGGCGCAAAAACTTGGGCCATCTTCTACTACTTTCCCAGGTGTAATAACAGGAAGTGGATTTGGAATCAGAGCAACCAGGGTTCATTCAGTGTTCATATGGGATTCCAGCATCTCATCTGGGATGCTGGCTTAACCAGCTGCAACACAAGGTTGGCCACTAGCTGCTGTCACTTTGCTTATTCTTGGAAATACCACATACCTTTTCTTTCTTTTTTTTAAAGTTTATTTTATTTATTTGAAAGACAGAGTTACTGAGAGAGGTAGATACAGAGAGAGAGAAAGAGAAAGGGGGTGGGGAGAGAGAGAGAGAGGTCTTCAAACTGTTGGTTCATTCCCCAGATGACTGCAACAGCCAGAGCTGAGCTGATCCGAAGCAAGCATCCAGGAGCTTCTTCCGGGTCTCCCACATGGGTGCAGGGGCACAAGGACTTGGGCCATCTTCTACTGCTATCCCAGGCCATAGCAGAGAGCTGGATCGGAAGTGGAGCAGCCAGGAGTCCAACCAGCACCCATATGGGATGCTGGCACTGCAGCCCTGGCTTTAACCCACTGCCCCACAGTGCCACTCCCTACCTTTTCTTTCTTTTTCTTTCTTTCTTCTTTTTTTTTTTTTTTTTTTTTGGACAGGCAGAGTTAGACAGTGAGAGAGACAGAGAGAAAGGTCTTGCTTCCATTGGTCCACCCCGCAAATGGCTGCGACGGCCGGCGTGCTGCGCCGATCTGAAGCCAGGAGCCAGGTGCTTCCTCCTGGTCTCCCATGGGGTGCAGGGCCCAAGGACTTGGGCCATCCTCCACTGCCTTCCCAGGCCACAGAAGAGAGCTGGACTGGAAGAGGAGCAACCGGGACAGAATCTGGCACCCCAACGGGGACTAGAACCCCGGGTGCTGGTGCCGCAGGCGGAGGATTAGCCTAGTGAGCCGCGGCTCAGGCCCTCCACCCCACTTTTTCTAACTCTCAATTTTCTCTTGTAAAACAAGGTTGATAATAAAGATCTTGCATGGTTGTTGTGAAATGCAAATGAGAACCACGCAACTCAAAACATAGTGTTAAGCATCTTCCAAGTCTTCTCTCCTTGTCTTTGTGTTAACAGAAGGGAATAGAATTGAATTTTTAAATGTATCAGGCTAATGATATGATTTTGGAAGGGTCTTTTCAAACAAAAATGCCCCCTGCCTTAAAAATAAGGTCTTCTCTCCTATTAATTCCTTTGCTACAGATTTAACAAATATGATGTGGTTTCCCGAAAACCATAAATGTAATGGAGAGTGGCTTGCAGATTAAAGGTTAATTTATCACATTATAACTTTTAATCCTTTAAATATTTTAAAGGCAAAAAGGTACATTTTGAAGAGCCAATAAATTGAGAGGAGAATAAGAAAATGATTTAAAAGCTGAGGCCAGCAGAGCGTATGAGGTGTTTACGGAAGTCCAAAACTTATTATTTCAGACAGTTTCTGAGCATATTGAATAAGCTCCTATTTTTCCAAACACAAGTTTATAGGTGCTGACTTTTACATTATTTAGGAAAAACTAGCAATTATTGCCTTGTATTATCTGTTACCTCATTATAGCCAGTGTACTTGGATATAGGCATGGATGCAAATATAGTTGTAGACACAGATGTAGAGTTTTATAGTACCTCCTCAAGAATGGTTTGTAACTGTATACCATTATACCTGTGAAAAGAAGCTAACACTCAAATATTAATTGATTTGGTTTATAATGAATATCTGAATGTTTCACATAGATCATTTAAGTATCAGTAGTCAAAATAAGCAAATATGGTTCAAAACCAAAATGATCTTTATTTAACAACTCACAAAATAACATTAGGATTACTTTTTCATTCTTCTGTAGCATGAGCAAAATACTTTGTATTATGGCGGTATTAATATAATTTAGAGGAAATCTATGTTAAAAATAGGTTCTTGTTTATATTTTTAAAAGATTTATTTATTTATTTATTTATTTATTTGAAAGGTCAAGTCACAGAAAGAGGGAAGAGAGAGATTGATCTTCCATCTGTTGGTGTAGTCTCCAAATGCCTACCACAACTTAGGCTGGGCCAGGTTGAAGCCATGAACCAGGAACTCCATCTGAGTCTTCCACATGGATGGCAGGAATTCACGTATTTCAACCATCATCCACTGCTTCCATGCACATTAGTTGCATTGGAAGTAGAGTAGCTAGGACTTAAACCATCATTTTGATAGGAGATGTGGGTATCCGAAGTGGATGCTTAACCTGTTGTGCCACAATGCGTGCTGTGCTCCTTGTATATTTAATATGAATTTTCTGTTAGCTGAACAAAATTTGGGTAGATATTCCCTTATAACAGTATAAAATATTTTAAAATATAAATTTAATAAATTTAAAATTATATTTTAAAATATTTTATATAAAATATAAATATGAAGTATTAAATATGTTTTATATATACTGTTAGCTATAATACTGCTATAGTGAGAATGAGGAAAGAAAGCCACATATACAGGGACACACACATATGCACACTCTCTGTGTGCACAGAAGACTAGAAGGATACTTTGTGAACCCAGAAAAGACAACCTCTAAGAAATTTCAGAAATAACTGTGGATGAGCAGACTTTGATGATGGCTGTGTTTCTGCATTAGGAGACTGGCATACAAACATAAAAACAAAGGTTTAAGTCCTAAGGAAATAAATCTGAATATGATAAAAAATACTTGCAACACAGAGGTGTTTATGAAAGCATTATTTATAATTTTAAACCATTTGAAAGCAATCAAAATGTCTACATATTGAATAACAGTAAAATAGCCTATGGAATGTTCACAGCATTCCAAATGATGTTTATGTAGCCTTTGTAATAACACAAAAACGTAGTTTTGTTTTAAAGTAAAAAGTAAGCCACAGGAGATAAAAGCAGATGTTAAATATGATAGTGTATGTTTCTGAAAAATGTATGTCCCTACGTATGAACAAAGTATTGTAGAGAACAAAAGCAAAGTGTCAACCTAAGTTTCATAGCGATGGAGGCAATGGGAATGAGTAATAGTTCTTCTTCTTACACTTCTGTATTTCCAGATATTTTAAACATTTATTTATTTTTATTTTATTTGAAAGGCAGACACACACACTTAACCTGATCAATCTTCTATTTTCTGTTTTACCTCCATAAATGCCTAAAACAGCCAGGCCTAGACCAGCCCAAAGCCAGGAGCCTGAACCTCATGTGGGTATCCCATACAGGCTGCTGGGGTCCAGGTACTTGAGCCATCAATGCTGCCTCTCAGCATGTGCATTAGCAGGAAGCTGGAAGCAGAAGGAAGTGGAGCCAGAACCTGAACCCAGACAGCCCAGTAAGGGATGTGTGTGTCTCAAGCGGTATGTTTATCCTGTGCCAAAATCCTGCCCCCCAATCTTTAATAATGAAAAAACATCTTTATTCTCTTTTTAAATCTGATCATTCTGCTTTTACATATAAAACCAGTCACAAGAGCCATTATTGTGTCACAAAAGTTTAAGCCACTGTTTAAGCCATTATCCCATATCAGAGCACTGGTTTGAGTTCCAGCTGTTCCATTTCCAATCCACCACCCTGCTAATATGCCTGGGAAAGCAGTGGAGGATGGCCAAAACGTTTGGGTCCCTGCAACCCACGTGCGATAATAGATGAAGCTTCTGGCTACTGGCTTCAGTCTGGCCCTGCCCCAGCCATTGCAGCTATCTGGGGAGTGAACCAGCAGAGATTCTCTCCCCTCCCCTCCCCTCCCCCTCCTCCTCCCCCTCCTCCTCCTCCTCCCCCTCCTCCTCCTCCTCCCCCCTCCCTCTTTGCCCTCAAAATAATAAATAAATAATAGTTTTTAAAAAATCCCTCAGATTGCCATTACAAAAATAAAACCAATTGTGGGAAGTATTTATCATCTAGAAAACCAAAAAGCAGGAATTTACAGGGATGTGGTTTCAGGTGTTTGGTGCAGGAGACTGGAACCAGACATCTCTCCTGATGGAGGATCCTCACCGAATCTATTCTGACAGGAACAGGAACTCAAAGAAAAGAGGTCTTTATTCTTATCTTCCTGTCCATTAATCTCCCCCTTGCCTCCTACTGGCATCATCTAGGAAGCTACTGGAAACTGAGAAATGGGGTTTGGTTTGCACAGTGCAAAACCAGAGCTTCATGTAAGTGGGTGGATCTGGAACAAGCTGATGATAACTTAGCAGAAACCACAGGCTTATTCTGAATAAATAATAAGAATGCATAAAATACATTGCCTAAAACTAAAAGTCTTTGAATACCAGTCCTGAGACAGCAACCTTTATTAATGACTCTGTTAATTTGATTACCAAAGCCAAAATGCTTCTTAATGGGATGAATTGAGTACAAATAAGTGATGCTAAACTTTTAACATGTATCATTTGTTTTTATTAAAGTGATTCAGCCATCACCATTCTACTCCAATAGATATTTTATTAAAGAAACTAATTTAAATGTACATGATAAATGAACTGTGTTGAAAATTCTATTTTTCTTCAGTTCTAACCTCCTGATCTTAATTAACTTCTCCACTTCTGTTCCCATGGAAACCAGTAAAGCAGTCAATAAGATGCAAAGGTAGTAAGGTACATGCAGAAGCATTGTGTAAGTGCAGTAACAACATTTATTTTAAATCATGGGACAAATTAGTATTTGCAATTAGATTAGAGGTAATATTATTCAAAATTCAAAGTGGAAAACACAGTGAAATGGTAAACAAACATGATAAACTTTCCCTGAACCCCTGTGTTTTCTGTAACCTAATGCAAAATGATAGTAATATTTAGATGATTGGAAATCATATTTTCGTGTGGCAGTTCTTCTGGTTTCACTGATTCATTTAATTTATATCTTGTCCTATTCCTTCATCTGCTATATCTTCTCTCACAAACACATCAAACACATAAACAACAAGCCAGCAAACATGCAGTAATTACAGCATGAAAGCTTTGCTCCTTTGCATGAAAACCTGTCCCATTCAGACCAGTTTTTCAGTCCACACATCAGAGCTGGCCCCCACATGCAAAGTCACACAATTGAGGCACAGGCCAAGGCAGACCTCTCCTGAGAGTTGCCCTTCATTGATTAAACTACCAAACATCCAATGGGTTTAACTGTGCTGGTTAGACCACGGAGCAAATGCTGAGTGCCGTAGTAAGCTGCAACATGACAGCATTCCAGTCTGGGTGCCCTGGGGTATTTGAAAGTGCTGCTCTTTATCTGGGTGTGATGACATTACCTTGCTTGCCTCACTTCTATGGTTGTTGTAAGTAACTTCTTACCAATAGTAGTTGACAAGGTAAACAAAGAAAATGCTATTTGTGTTTTGCTGAAAAATATAAAAGAACGGGTTCAAGGTTATTTCTAGATCCATTTGCTCTTCATGATTGTATTTAAGTGTGCTTTTATGAATTCAGACAAGTTGATTAAGAGTTACTGGCTCAGGAAATCTGATGATGAAAACTTTATTCCCTCTGTACAATTTAAATAAGGAAATAGTGAAAACAACTGTGATAATCCATGCTTACTACCTCACTTTCATCTTTCCTATGTGTCTCCACTATGCCAAAAAATGTAACCAGTGCTTAGATTTTTCAAGTGAATTAGTAAAATATTAAAATACTCTGTCATCACCTTTGTATCATTGGTCTCTCAGTTTTCAAATATATATGGTGATATTTAATTAATTTAATGCAAGAAGGTATGATATGATATTTTCATATTATCAATATAAATTTTATATTAAATACCACTGTGTAATGTATATAGAGAGAATTATAAAATAAATAATAGGGTCAGCCAACTGAGACTTTCTGATATATTATGGTGTACATTAGGAATATATTATAATGTTTATTTTTCACAACAGGACCTCTTTCTTGTCCAAGTATTGGCCTAGTTATATTGAGGAAACCTCAGAGCAACAAGGACCTGACACCTTAAGATAATGTATTGCATTATTTTTCATATTATTTCTTTACAGATAAAGAAAACAGCATGGCTGGTGGTCACATGGATATGCATATTAATCAGCTTTTACACAGGCAGATTTCACAATTACTCAACTTCTCAGTTATGTTAAGTGTAGTTTGTCTCGCCTCCAGCTTCCTGCTAATGCAACCCTAGAAGGCAACAGATGATGTGTCAAGTGCTTAGGCCCTGCTACCATAGGGGAGACCCAATTTGGGATTTGGGCTCTTGAGGTCAGCCTGGTTCAACGCTGGTTGTTGTGGGCATTTGGGGGAGTGACCCAGCATATGGAAGATCTCTCTGTCTGAATATGTTTCTTATTCAGTCCCTCAACCATCCTTTCTCTGTCTCTGCCTTTCTAAGTAAATAAAAATAAAAATAAAAATATTTAAAATATCTATTTTTTATTAAAAATAATTTAAGCTTGAGCTCCCCTTCTCTAATCACAAATCCTGTATACTCTATTGCTGCTCACCAATTAGAACCCTCATCTGTAGGAAATT
Organism: Oryctolagus cuniculus; assembly: GCF_964237555.1. NCBI lineage: Eukaryota > Metazoa > Chordata > Mammalia > Lagomorpha > Leporidae > Oryctolagus > Oryctolagus cuniculus. The sequence goes on from NC_091433.1 coordinate 153,071,457, forward strand.
AATGCTTCCCTGACATGCTAAACTTAGTCCCTAGCATAAAAGATACAAGAGCTGATGAAATCTGAGTTAAAATGTTCCATATTACCTCTGGACAGATGCTTTAAGAACAAGTGTGTATTTTTGCTGCAGTTAAAAGTAATGTTCTAGATTGTGGTTCTTCTTTTTTTTTTTTTTTTTTTAAAGATTTATTTATTTTTTTTTATTTTTTATTTTTTTTATTTTTATTTATTTATTTTTTTTTTTTTACAGGCAGAGTGGACAGTGAGAGAGAGAGACAGAGAGAAAGGTCTTCCTTTGCCGTTGGTTCACCCTCCAATGGCCGCCGCTGCAGCCGGCGCACCGCGCTGATCCGATGGCAGGAGCCAGGATCCAGGTGCTTTTCCTGGTCTCCCATGGGGTGCAGGGCCCAAGCACCTGGGCCATCCTCCACTGCACTCCCTGGCCATAGCAGAGAGCTGGCCTGGAAGAGGGGCAACCGGGACAGAATCCGGCGCCCTGACCGGGACTAGAACCCGGAGTGCCGGCGCCGCAAGGTGGAGGATTAGCCTATTGAGCCACGGCGCCGGCCTAGATTGTGGTTCTTCTATTAGCTTGAATCTTAGATTGCTAATAGTAGCAATATAGGACAGATTGACCACTAATTGGTAAGGAACATGAAATGTGAACACATTGTATAAGTAGCATGGGTTTCAAAATTCCAGAAGCCTCCCTATAAATTTCTGTGGATTGAAATCAGCAGCCAGCAAAGCAAGACCCTATTAGTTTGCTTCTGTAAGAAAAGCTGAGCTGGAACAGAGCCAGTTTCACTTGACTTTTGTGTTGACTATGGCTGCATTCATGCCGCCTGGTGGAGGCGATTGGTTGTGATGGGCAGATGCTATGTGTCTCCCAAAAGCTGAAATATTTACCATCTAGTCTTTTGAAGAAAACTTTCTGACTCTTCTTTAAGTCTTTGAGATTTCAGAGATGTTTGCTTGAATCTTAACCTAGACCATCCTTGACATTGATCTACTCCTATCTGCCAGGGAACTTAAAAAAAAAATTGTGGACAATGGAATTAAAAGGTAAGTTTATTTGAATACAAAAAAAGTTTTAAAATCACCATAGTCTTTTTTCACAATACATATTTTCCATGAATGTTTTAAAGAGTTCTCATAACATGAATTTCAACAATATTTTGAACCCAAATAAGCTTTCATTTAATTCAATTTTCCATGAAAATTTTGAAGTCTCCTCCTATTTAATCATAACTAAGTGCTGGTCATGAACCACAATAATAATTTTTCTTTAGGATCCTATGAGAGGGAGTTGGCTTTTCAGTGGGGACTAACTTGACTTTAGAGAAGCAACAAAGTGATCCAGGCATAAAGTCCCAAGGGCAGAGGTAGTTAAGTCTCAACTCGCACAAAATCAACATGAGTTTTGGTGGTAGTCCAATGCCAGCACAGAAGGATTGGAAATTTTTATGTGTGAGATCAGTGTGTGATCCCTTTGTTAATTTAACAGCTGGGACAAGGTTCAGGTATCAACAGAGCAAAATAGAAGACTCCTGCAATAGGTGGCAGCATTCTGAGCACATTCCAGCACCTCAGGGGCTATCTGCTTCAGATCAAACAGGTAGGGTCTAAAGCAGAGGACCAGTTCTAAAAACGGCACTGATGGGGTGTAGCAGAGAGACATCATATTTGCAGAGCAATGTGAAGAGACAGGAGGAAAGGAAGGACAGACAAGACAACTGTGGTTATTTCAATGTACATGAGATCCTGATTGGCAAAGAGAAGAAAACGAAGAGACAAGTTGTCTCTCTGGGATGAGTGACAATTTAATTCTTAGCAACTCTGGTTGGGTGGGACACCAAGGCTGGTGGGACACCAAGATTCATGCATGGAAATGAGCAGAATAGAATGGCAAGTGTGACAGACTCTGCTATAACTATACGGGGTAAGGTGCAATAAAACTTGTTTCTATTCCCTTATTTTTTTTTCAACTGAATCCTCTTTTTTTAACTTTTATTTAGTAAATATATATATAAATATATAAAGTATATTTTATTTAGTAAATATAGTACAGTTTATGGGTTACAATGACCCCCCCCATAACTTATCTCCCACTCACACCCCTCCCATCTCCCACTCCCTCTCGCATTCCATTCACATCAAGATTCATTTTCAATTATCTTTATATACAGAAGATCAATTTAGTATATATTAAGTAAAGATTTTATCAGTTTGCACTCACATAGAAACATAAAGTGTAAAATACTGTTTCAGTACTAGTTATAGCATTAATTCACATTGGACAACACATTAAGGACAGATCCCACATGTGGAGTAAGTACACAGTGACTCCTGTTGTTGACTTAACAATTTGACACTCTTGTTTATGGCATCAGTAATCTCCCTAGGCTCTAGTCATGAGTTGCCAAGGCTATGAAAGCCTTTTGAGTTCACCGATTTCAATCTTATTCAGACAGGGTCATAGTCAAAGTGGAAGTTCTCTCCTCCCTTCAGAGAAAGGTACCTCCTTCTTTGACGGCCCCATTCTTTCCACTGGGATCTCACTCACAGAGATCTTTCATTTAGGTGTGTGTGTGTGTGTGTGTGTGTTTGTGGTTTTGTTTTTTTTTTTTTTTTTTTTTTTTTTGCCAGAGTGTCTTGGCTTTCCATGCCTGAAATACTCTCATGGGCTCTTCAGCCAGATCCTAATGCCTTAAGGGCTGATTCTGAGGCCAGAGTGCTGTTTAGGACATCTGCCATTCTATGAGTCTGCTGTGTATCCTGCTTCCCATGTTGGATCGTTCTCTCCCTTTTTGATTCTATCAGTTAGTATTAGCAGACACTAGTCTTGTTTGTGTGATCCCTTTGACTCTTAATCCTATCATTATGATCAATTGTGAACTGAAGTTGATCACTTGGACTAGTGAGATGGCATTGGTACATGCAACCTTGATGGGATTGTATTGGAATCCCCTGGCACATTTCTAACTCTACTGTTTGGGGCAAGTCCAATTGAGCATGTCCCAAATTGTATATCTCCTCCCTCTCTTATTCCCACACTTATATTTAACAGCGATCACTTTTCAGTTAAATTTAAACACCTAAGAATAATTGTGTGTTAATTATAGAGTTCAACCAATAGTACTAGAACAAAAAAAAAATACTAAAAGGGGTAAAGTATTAAATTGTACATCAACAGTCATGACAAAGGCTGATCAAATCACTGTTTCTCATAGTGAACTAGTGATTCACAGTGGACCTGCATGGAGGGCGTGGGAGCCCACGGCTCGGGACACCAGCGGCAGAATCAACGCACCAGCGCTGGAACGCGAGGTGAGCGGAACCTCTATTCCCTTATTCTAAACTCTGGCTCTACCTTTATTTTCATCCGTAGTCTTTTCATCTTTCATATTCTCATAGACTATTCATCCTCATCCCGGGTTAATTTCTTCCTTAAGATATGTAAATCCTATGGTCAGTTATTTCATGATGATTTTGCTTGGTTTGAGCTCAAACTGCCTTCAGTCTTCTGTCCACAAATCCTTTCTCCATCACAGACTGGTTTATATCCCTGAATTCTTCTTTGAGGCATTTTAGCCTCACTTGAGAAACTCACTAGCAGTGATGATTAGTTCCGCTACAAATGTGCTCTTTCTAACTTGGCAGGACCCAAAACGCAAGTCAGCATTTCTTGTAGCCTTCTCTAATTGACTCCCAGTTATAATTCCCGCGATATAATCCTAACAGCTGTTCCAAACTATCTTCAGTCCCCAATTACAACCCATTCACTCGGTTCAATAAATAATATTTTTAGAATTCACTATATACTCAGCTCTCTGCTATCTGGTAGTGAAACAATAAACAAGATAGGTATGGCCCCTGCTACCAGGAGGTAAAGAGTGATTGGAGCAGTAGCAGGGAGAGTGCAGGTGGGCATAGTAGCATGTTGCATCTCAGGCCTTTTGCTTTCCAGGGTGAAAAGTTGGAGTAGTATTTTCCTTGCCTCTCACCACCCAGAGTTTTTGCCTAGGCTCAGGGTTCACCAACCAGCTCTGCTAGGAGGTCAGTTCAGAAGAGACTGGTTTGAGGGAAATGCTGAGCAGAATTTAATCTGGCAAGTGTGGTAGCGAGGTAGTCAATCTTTAATTAACAATAATAAAGGACAGACTGGTAGAGACTGGTAATGTTCAGGACTGGTGGTCTTTTCTGTGAACCGAAAATAGCAGCAATAGGGTTTCCTCCGGAACAGCTGGAAGTAAATTCAAGTAAATTTTTTTCTTGTTGATATAGCCCTCTGTGCTAATATATTTTGCATAAGTGCTCTAATGTGCTTTTTGCTTATAGTTAAGAAATCTATCAGGCATAAGAACATTTGGAAATATTTAGAAAGGACATGTAACTTGAGAGAGTGTAGGCTGTGCAATACTGCCTGGAGAAACAACATTGAAAGTGGAATCTAAAGGAAAAACGAGAGTAGGGGCCAGCAATGTGGCGCAATGCATAAAGACACAGCCTGTAATGCTGGCATCTCATATGGGCACCAGTTCATGTCCTGGCTGCTCTGCTTCCAATCCAGCTTCCTGCTAATGTACCTGGCAAAACAGTGGTGATAGCCCAAGTAGTTGGGCCCCTGGTAGCAATGTGGGAGACTTGGATGAAGCTCCTGGCTTTAGCCTGGATAAACCCTGGCTGTTACAGTCACTTGGGGGCAAGAACCAGAAGATGGTAATTTGTTTCTCCTCTCTGTCTCTCATTCTCTCTCTATAACTCTGACTTTCAAATAAATAAAATCTTTTTTCAAAAGGACAAGCATGATGGATTACAATGAAGCAAGTGGGAAATAAGTTTTCCAGGAGGAGATCATCTGAGAAATGAGTGAACAAGGCTAAGTGATAGAATTCAGTATGGCTAAATAATGCAACAAGGGTAATGTGGTAGGGCATGGAGGCAGTAAAGAAAAACAAAGCACTAGAAGCAAGCCATGAACATATCAGTCTGACCATAAAATATGGGTAGGGAGTTGGAATTTTTATCTAAGTGCAATGGAAACTTACAGGGGGTAATGAAATAATTGGACTTGCAATTTAGATAGCAAACTTTGGCTTTATTAGGGAAGATTTCTTGGTGTGGAGCAAGAACCAGAGAGAGAGGAGATGGCAGTGACTTGAGTCGGACTTGCTGAGCGTCTGAGCAGGGTGTTAACTCAAAGGCAAGGAAGATATAAACTTATTTTAGGAAATGCTTCACCACTTAATTTACACAGATGACTAAATTATGTGAAATGCATGACCTTAAGCGTCCTGATTTCCACTTCAAGATTTATTAATTTGTTTTCAAACATTTATCACTTTTTTTCTGCACTAGAGGCTAGTCCAGGAGTCAGGAGGATAATCAGTGAATGGGTAAAACAAGACACCTCTTTAATACAGATCAGAGGAGGCAAATGACAACTAAATACTGAGAAAGCCACTTGAAGTGGCTCATGTCCTATAAAGAAAAGAAAGCGGGAGGGAGGTGTGATAAAGAATTATTTGAGCAAGGCTCCTTCCCACAGTGAGGGCAGAAAAAGCCTCTTCCACAGCATCGTGTTCAAGTTGGGGCCCAAGACGTGGCAAATGGCTGAACACTGGAAACTTGTAGGAGCGAGCACTGGAGGCTGAGGAAAAAGAGAGAGATGAATGACGGAATAGGCTTGTGTTAGAGAACTGAAAGAAAGTGAGTGAGGTTGGAGCAGGGCGAGAGTGGAGTAGAGAAGAAAGAGGTGAGTGACGAGGATCTGGAGAAGCTGTTCAGGAGATTGGATTTTATGCTAAGTGTGAGGCTGCTGTGTTTTCATCTTTCTATTTTTAGCTTCTGATTTGGAGCAAAAAATTTGTTATCTTCCAAATCCTACTCAATTCTTTTTTTTTTCTTTTTCTTACAAATCATCTTTTTTTTTTATAGCATTTTGTTTAACTTTTATTTCATTTTTTAACTTTCATTTAATTTCCAAAGTACAGTTTATGGATTACAATGGCTCCCCCCACCCCATAACTTCCCTCCCAACCGCAACCCTCCCCTTTTCCTCTCCTTCCCCCCTTCCATTCACACCAAGATTCATTTTCAATTCTCTTTATATACAGAAGATCAGTTTAGCATACATTAAGTAAAGATTTCAACAGTTTGCACCCACACAGAAACACAAAGTGTAAAATACTGTTTGAGTACTAGTTATAGCATTAAGTCACAATGTACATCACATTAAGGACAGAGATCCTACATGAGGAGTAAGTGCACAGTGACACCTGTTGTTGACTTAACAAATTGACACTCTTGTTTATGGCCTCAGTAATCACCCTAGGCTTTTGTCATGAGCCTTACAAATCATCTTATCATACCTACAGTCATTCCCTAGAAAATGAAAAATATATTCACATTTTTTCATGCACATGCATCTACTCTGTGCCAGGTTTGGTGTTCGATTATAAAAGAGCTGTCCTGGCTCTTACTCTGCAATTTCTCTGATGTCGATGGAATTCTATCTTACACTGTTCTCAATACCATGCCCTTTTCTCCATCATGCTATGCTTTTACACAAACTGCCCCCATGAAGTTTTGTTGGTGACAACCTGCTTGCCAAATCCCTGGCTTCTCCAACTCATCCCATGGACTTCTATATCACTTTACTCTATCATCTTGACCTTGTGGTACAATCTCCTCTATGAGCTTTTCAAGACTCCATAAGTGCTCTCCTTTTGCCTTCTGTCTGTTTCCAGTCTCATTCACTACCTCCTTTTCTTCATCTGTCCCAGAAATGTGGGGTATTTAGAATTTTCAGTGCTTAACCTTCTTCTCCTATTTAATCTTATATTTTCTTGAAAAATACTAACAGAATCTTTGATTGCTATGTACAGCTTCAGAAAAGGATTCACTGCTGATTTTCTTTTTTTCTTTCTTTCTTTTTCTTTTTTGACAGGCAGAGTGGACAGTGAGAGAGAGAGAGACAGAGAGAAAGGTCTTCCTTTGCCGTTGGTTCACCCTCCAGTGGCCGCCGCGGCCAGCGCGCTGAGTCTGGCGCACTGCGCTGATCCCATGGCAGGAGCCAGGTACTTATCCTGGTCTCCCATGGGGTGTAGGGCCCAAGCACTTGGGCCATCCTCCACTGCACTCCTTGGCCACAGCAGAGAGCTGGCCTGGAAGAGGGGCAACCGGGACAGAATCTGGCGCCCCGACCGGGACTAGAACCCGGTGTGCCGGTGCTGCAAGGTGGAGGATTAGCCTAGTGAGCCGCGGCGCCGGCTAACTGCTGATTTTCATTGGTGTATACCAGCAGTTCCTTGAATTCCAAGTCTTTTCAGTAAAACATTCTCTTCATTTTACACCTAAACCTTATAATCCTCTGCTATTTCTTAATTTAATCTCATTTTTATAACTCCCTTTTTTGGGAACTTCACTCTTTCTTGTTTAAACTATGCCAATTTTTTCTATGTCATCCCCCTTTCCTCACTTTTTCTGCATGCTGTTGCTAGAATTAAATTTTTAGAAAGAACAGATGCTCTTCAGTCATTTTCCCTTCTAAAGAGCCAATGTCCAGTGCATTTACAGTTATCCATGATCCCATTATACCTTGCTGTTCTGATTCCACCTGTCCTGTTATTCTGTAGACATTATGTGCTCCTGTCAACATCACTTTCACATTATTCTCAAGAGTTATACTTTCCTACCACCAATACTATTCAATACTGAGATACTTTTATTCTTATTTTGTTTACTTCTTCCTACTGAAAATCTGACATTTCAAAGCCTGTTTCAAACATTTCTGCCCTTTTGTAAACCACAATTAATGCTCCATTCTACTGCACCCAAAATCAGAAATTCATTGACTCATCAAATATTTTTGAGGCCTAACTCATGATTTGAGATGTAACTATGAATAAGACAAAGTCCTTGCACTTAGAAGCTTACATCTGAGGGGTGTGTGTGTGTGTGTGTGTGAGAGAGAGAGAGAGAGAGAGGGAGGGAGAGAGAGAGAGAGAAAGGTGTAGACAGTGACAGAAGCTACTCTTTTAGATAGTGAAGTAAGGAAAACTTCTCTGAAGAGTTGGTATTTGGGAGGGGAGAGTTGAGTGAAGAGACTTAGACATCCATCTATGTGGAGGAAGAGTCTTCCAGGTAGACAGAGAGCAAGAAGTACCTATGTCTTGGGGCTGTGTGTACAAGGTGGAAAATAAAGAAATGCTTAGAACTAGTGGGATTGTAGTACAGTGAGTGAGGGAAACAGCAACGAGGTAATACAGGAGAAGCACTGAGGGTCCAACCTATGGAGGGCCTTAGAGCTCATAGTAAGAAATGATGCTGGCAGCCACTGCAGAGTTGTGAGTAGAGAAGTGAGATAATCTGACTTAGAACCTAAAAGAACCATTCTGGTACCTGGGTGTGCCATATCACAGTGGATTAAAACTGGAAAGACTGAGATTAATTAAGAAGTCCAGGCAAGGGATAATGGTGGCCTAATGGCATGGTTGAGTCAATAGCATCCTTTGCACGAAGGATCTGTTGTGCACCTGTTAGAAGACTGCAGATGTCAAACATTCTATTTTGACGAATTGTCTATGAAGAGACACTGCCACCCCATACTGAGTAGGAGCAATAGTGGGTCCACTTTTGTATAGTCCAGAGCGCCCAGTGGATAGGCTGGGCTGAATTTATCATCTGCTCTCTAGCTGTATTTCATACTCTTAGAGACCTTTCCTCAAACTTTACTCAGTTACTTTTCTTTTATAGGATACATAATACCAGTTCCTTCAAACTTTCCTCCTGGGTCTTAATTTACTACTTTTAGCTGACATTGTGTCCTTTCTCCAAACTGTAGTATTGTCGGCTCCCTTTTAAATTATTAAGAATCTCCAGTAGTGATGTAAACAGTTTTAGCTACCATGCTTGAAAAATTCCTTTATAAACAAAATCTGAATTTTGTACTGTTTTGCAGAACATTTTACTGAAATAAATATTGTGTTACAAATTGCATTTGTAGACCCTAGGAATAGAGGTGGCATAGTTTGCGACTCTATCAGTAAGTAATTAGCTCAAGAAAAAAATATTTAACTTCCAATACATTGTACAAGTTTCCTCACAAAATATAAAAGAGATTAGGAGACTGCTTCATTCTGTGTGGTGGATTTGGATATAAAGAGAAGTAGATTTGATAATTGTGGGTCATGAAAACCATAACTTCCCACCAACACTCTGCTTTATGTTCTATTTACAAGGCAAATACCATAATGTACCTAAGAATACACCTAAAAATCATTGTAAGGGAATAATAAGGCAGTGTAGTTCTGTATCACCTATCTTCTTCTCTACTCTCTTTGGACATTTCCAATTTGAGAAAGTAGAAAATCTAACCCAGACATTAAACTGTAATTTCTCCCTGCCATGGGTCCTATTTTGGGGCCAGGTGGCAATTCTGGGTTGTCTGAGACCATTTATTGAATCTATGTTTTTATTGGTGGAGAAGTAATAACATACGGTTTTCAGTACCTGATCACCATAGTTATAAACCAACAGTGTATTCCATTCCAGATGGATGCAAGGGATACAGTATCTTTAGGATATAGGCAGATTTCAGAACATTTCTTTGAAAATGGAAATGGTTGAAGTTACAGGTTAGAATGAGTTGGCCAAAATTGGATGAAGATGGCATGTAATTTCTAGTGAAAATTTAGAAGATCTTACCTTGCAAGATTAAGTTGTTAAGCACCCCCAAAGAATCACAATAAATTCTCCCCAGTGTTCAATGATGTGCCTATGTTGACTCTCTGTAGCTCTGTTTTTCTTTCCTTTTTTTTTTTTTGAAAGGGAGAGTGGACAGTGAGAGAGACAGAGAGAAAGGTCTTTCTTTTCCATTGGTTCACCCCACAACGGCCGTTGTGGCCGGCATACTGCTGCCGGTGTACCATGCTGATCCGAAGCCAGGAGCCAGGTGCTTCTCCTGGTCTCCCATGGGGTGTAGGACCCAAGGACTTGGGCCATCCTCCACTGCACTCCTGGGCCACAGCAAAGAGCTGGACTGGAAGAGGAGCAACCAGGACAGAATCCGGTGCCCCGACTGGGACTAGAATCCCGGGGTGCCGGCGCCGCAGGCGGAGGACTAGCCTATTGAGCCATGGCACCAGCCTGTAGCTCTGTTTCAAAAGGTTTGTTCTGAGCAAACTTATGTACAGAGATAGAACATAGAGGAACATTGCTTCATTTATTGCTTGTCCAGGAAACCCAGATAATGGATGAAATTTGCTTTGCTCTATTGTTATTAATCTTTATAATAACCTGTATTCTCTTGCTCTAAAAATCACCTATTGAATGTTTTAAATTAAATTTTATTTTTTATGACTTTTAACGTAAGTATAAAGATCATCCATATTTGGGCTGGTGCTACGGTACAGTGGGTTAAGCTGCTATCTGCAGTGCTGGCCACATAGGCACAGGTTCAAGTCCCATCTGCTCAACTTCCAATACAGCTCCCTGATAATGTGCCTGGGAAAGCAGTGGAGGATGGCTCAAGTGCTTGGACCGCTGCACCCATGTGGGAGACCCAGAAGAAGCTCCCGGCTCCTGACTCCTGGCTTCTGACATCAGCCTGGCCCAGGCCCAGCCATTGTAGCTACTTGTGGGGGTGAACCAGTGGGTGAAGGATCTCACTCTCTCTGTAACTCTGACTTTCTGATAAATAAGCCAATCTTTTAAAAAATTGTGCATATTTATGTGGTAACATGTGATATTTCAATACACATACATTGTATATTGTCAAATTAGGGTAGACGAATCTATCTCCTCAAATGTTTAACATTTCTTTATGATGAAAACATGCAAAATACTATCCTCTAGATTTTTATATAGAAATACCTTCTAATTTTTAAAAATAGGAATATATAATGTATTAATATTATCTGCAGTCACCCTACTATGCAATGGACTTAAGAATTTCTACTCCAACCTGGATATAACTTAGTACTGAATACAAAATCATATTCTGCCCTTTTATACTTTTATAAGTTTTCATAGTAGAGTTAAGCATTGATAATCTAGGAAAATATTGTTGAAAGAATGATGCAGTGAATAGGTGCATGAATGAGAACACATGATAGTTCTAGTAGGATCACCCTCCAATGGCCGCCACGGCTGGTGCACTGTGGCCGGCACACCGCGCTGATCCGATGGCAGGAGCCAGGTACTTATTCTGGTCTCCCATGGGATGCAGGGCCTAAGCACTTGGGCCATCCTCCACTGCACTTCCCTGGCCACAGCAGAGAGCTGGCCTGGAAGAGGGGCAACTGGGACAGAATCTGGCGCTCTGACAGGGACTAGAACCCGGTGTGCTGGCGCCGCTAGGTGGAGGATTAGCCTAGTGAGCCACGGCGCCGGCTTGTATTGCTTTTAACATGTATATCTCTATGTTTATGTGTTTAGTTGTTTCAAGGTTTGGTTTTGCAGAAGAGAAATAACATTTCATCTTGATTTTACAAATATAATGGTAAGGAAATCTTCAGAAAGCTGTTACAGCTGTGAAGATCATCGGTTCTGCATTAGGAGGAGCAGCTAACAGCATGATTACGCAGGTAAGCCTTTTTTTTTTTTTTTAAGAAAAGGAGTTCATATTAATCTTCATAATACTCATTCTTCCCCCCCAACTGACTTTAAAATTAATTTGATTACAGAACTGCCCTATGGGGTTAATCAAGAGTGATTTTGTCTATTAAAAATAGTAGGGGTATAAATAAATAGAATTAAGATGGCTCCTGCCTAGAAATTGTTCTTACAGATCTGCAGAATATTGACTCAATAGTATTACACTACCCCACTCTGTGAGCATAGTTTCTTAGAATAATGATATGGAATGTGTACCTAGTGTTCTAATTAAAACCCATGGCCATTCATCTACCTAATTGCAACAGTGCCCTCCAGGATACTTCCACTCCAAATGGACCATTCTTCTTTTGCCTGAGCAAGTGACTTTAAAACCACCTGGCCTCTCGCCAAGACCTGAAGTGAAAAATTTACTGACTGTGATATCACACTAGAAACAGCATTACAGAATGAAAAATTGAAGAGGACAGGCAAAGAAGTGAGATTTTCTATCAGGTTTCTGGAGGTACAGCTTATAAGATTTGGGTATTAGCTGTCATAATATCTAATTTTCTCCCCAAATTAATAGAAGTCATCTGTTAATAAGTAAGAACTTTCTAAAATATATGAAAACCTCTGAGCTTCCAAGCCAAGAGAAAAATGAAGCTTTAAAGAGACAAACACAGTCACTGGCTGTGCTTTGTTATAGATTTCAACCCTAAGGGCTGTGAAACTTCATTCAAGAACAGTCAGAGCTAGCAGCTCAGGCAGCCCAACAATGGATTTGCCCCATGCCAGAAATACACAGTGCTAGAGAAAAATTCCTCATACAATAACCTGCAGATAATAGGTACATGGATGCTATTTTCTGTTAGCGTATTCAGTTGACCCTTCCATATCTCCATATTCAACAAACTGAGGATGGAACATATTCAAAGAAAGGTTTCAGCTGTACTGAACATGTATTGCCTTTTTCCTCTTGTCCTTATGTCCTATACAATCTCATATAACAACTATTTACAAAGCATTTACATCTTAGTAGCAAGACTATAAGTTGAGGGATCATTTGTATAGCTTGTTACATTGTAATAGCTATTATAAGTAACTAGAGATGATTTAAAGCACACAGGAAAATATGCTTGGGTTATTTGCAAATACTTTGCCATTTTATATAATGGACTTGAGCATCCACAGATTTTGATGTCTGTAGGGAGTCCTGGAAGCAATCCCCCATGGATATCAAGAGACAACTGTGTTTTGTTGTTTGATTTAGATCAGATGTGGTGGTGAGTTGAAAAAATATATAGAAAATGCTTTTTGACATGAACAATGAGACACTACAATCATGATAAGAATCATAAAGGTATTTAGTTATTAATATGTACCAGGTAATTTACATATTAACTCATCTGATCGTCAGAATCACCATATGGCAGTGGTTCTATTTTTATCTCCACTTAAAAATATTCAGCTGAGGTACAGAGGGGTTAAAGCAACTTGATCAATGTCTGGTATTTAGGCATTGGTGGAGCTGAATTGAAACAAGAGTTTCTTGCTCCATAGTCTTAAAATATCTTTTTAAAATATACTACTGGCCACTTCAATATTTGTTTTTATACACTAGATGATAAGCTCTTTAGTTACATGTCCATGTTTACCTCATAGAATAAATATAAGTTATTTGTACTATTAATGTATCTTAAATAAGTGGCAAAAGTGAAAACTGGAGCAACCACCCCTGTATTTACATGAGCACCATTGCAACTGCAGGATGTTTGATGACACGCACAACATTTGCTCAAGACATTGCATCAGTTCATCAACCAGTTCATAACAGACTTCACGTTGCTTCTAGGACCTCCCTCCTAACGACTCCTGAGTCTAACTCATAAGCCACAAAACCATGCATTTACTTCCTGTTCTAAGAGTCCATTTCAAAATTGTCTTGGTGGTGTTTTTTCCTTGCTAAAGTAATTCCATCAAACTCACTTTGCTGATATCATACCAGGTTTCTTTATTTATGGGAGAAGTGTTCCACAATTTGGAGATTCAAAAAGACTCAGCTGAGTGCACTCACCTTGGTCTGCTGATACACTTATCTTCCAAGGACATTTGCACCTGTGCAGCTCGAGGTTCCTGGCCATCAGTAGGGAGGTGAGTCAGACTTTCAGTCTCTGCTCTGATTTCAGTCGTGTTCCAGAGCACTGAGTTTATTTTGTTTTGAGAAAATTAGGTTTCACCAGTTGCAGGTTCTGTTATTCTGAACAGACTTGTTTCTGCGATAAGACAATCAGTCACAGGTCCTAATTTGGTTCCAGTGATGTCTATTTCCTAGTATTCCTGCCTTTGTGGAGTTACATACCATGAAATGTGGACCAGTCAGTAGTGGCGTGACTCTAACAGAATTTGGCAACAGTAAAAGGATACGACTTCCAACACTCGGTTAAGAAACAGACTAAGACTTCTTTCTTTTTTTAAAAAAAGTTTATTTCTTTGAAAGTCAGAGAGCGAGGGAAAAGCAAAGGGAGGGAGAGAGAGTGCGCTTCCAGCAGCTGGTTCACTCCCCAGGTGACCTCAATAACCAGGGATGGGCCAGGATGAAGGGAGGAGCCAGCACTCCATCCGGGTCTCTGAAATGAGTGCAAGTGGCAGGAGCGCAAATGCTTGGGCATCTTCTGCCGCTTTCCTAGGTGCATGAGGAGGGCGCTGGATCAGCAGTGGGGCCGTCAGGACCCGAACTGCCTCCCATGTATGATGCTGGCTTCACAGGCAGTGGCTCTACCCGCCTCAGCACAATGCTGGCATCCTGAGATTCCTTCTTCAGAGACAGGGTTCTCTTTCTTACTAAAGACTGAGTCAAGCCAGGTGCCATGGAGTGAGCGGCCCTGTGCAGAGGCCCAGGTGACGAGGAACTGATTTCTCCAGCTAATAAGCCTGTGAGGGCCCGAGGGCTGACCAATAGCCTCGGGAGGGAGCTGGAAGTGGATTCGTCCCCCACTGAGCTGCGAGAGAAGGTTCCAGCCTCAGCAGACAAGTCCCCTGCAGCTTCTTGGGACAACCTGAACCAGAGGCGTTCAGCAAAGCAGTGCGGGCGTTTCTGACCCACAAAACCAGTAGGACCATGCTGTTTTAAGTTGCTGATTTGGGGCGGATCATTTGCTACACACTGGTGGATAAATGATACGTATTTTAGTACCTGAAATTAGAGTTGGCCATTGTGGAAACTGAAAATGTAGGAGTGGTTTTGTACTGGTTTGTGATCTTGGAGGAGAGTACTAGTGAAAGCCTAAAGTGCCTTTAAGTCATGGTTAGGAGAAACATGGACTCAGAAGGTACCACGGAAGGGAAGTGAGAGTGGAGGAAACTCCTTACTACGTCCTCTAGGGAACCTTGGGACCACTGTCGCCTGCAGTAACCTGAACTGTGGAAAATGTGCCCTAGGAACCGGGTGACCAGGCTAAGGAGACATGAAAGCAAAGTGTTCAAGGGACTTTTTTGGTTTCTTCTTGTTGCTTATAATACAATGGGTGGGAGAGAAAGAGGAATTGAGGGAAGGAAAGTTAAAGGGAGCCAGGACAAGTTTTGTTTTTTTTTTTTGTTTTTTTTTGTTTTTTTGTTTTTTTTGAATTCTCAGCCTATTTTAGATATAAAAATTTAGAAATAGATGCTGACAAAAAATGCTATAAGGTCCCCAGGAGATATGACCTGGGGGTGAAGCCAAGGGCATCCTTGAGAGTGAGCTTGCACAGGGCTCTCCCCCTACTCAAACCGTTGCAGCCGCTTCTCAGGGACACTTAACTAGGCCGTACACACATTGCCGATCCAGAGGAACATACGAGAAGTATTTGTTGAAAACCACTGATTGTTAGAGTAATAGATGACTGATAATCAGATCTTCCTATAAATTCTTGGTGAAATTGGGTCTTTATGGTTTCTTTATTTATTAGGAAGGGGACCCTTCTGTAAGTGGACAGAGACCATGAAATGGACACTGTACAGCATTCTCATAAATCCACATTCAAAATCGGTTCTGGGAACTGACAAAACTAAGTCCTTATCAGATTGCTGTCTCCCAATGCACAAATTTTACCTTGGCTTATCACTCAAAAATTTTAAATGGTTACTTAACTTTCCTGTGTTTTGTGTTTGTTGGCCTCCGAGAATTGTCTGTGAATTGTTCATACTTAGACATTCTCTGGGAAAAATCCCTATCTGGCTGTTTCTTGATGAATCATATATAAAGGCAAACACAGGGACTGTGCAAGGTTCTGCAGTAATGGATCTTAATGAACACACAGAAAATGATCTCTTATTAGGGGTTAAAGCAGTTCCAACAGCAGAAATTATCGCCCTCCCCAAAGCCTGATAACTGCAGTGTGAAGAGTTATACACACAGACAGCAGATGTGTCTGTGGACTTGCTCATTAAGTGAAGATGTTTTGGAAGCAGCTGGGTCTCAGATGTGACCCCTATCAAAAAAACTTTGAATAGATCACAAAGGTATATTTTTTTTTGCTTTGATAACCTCCCAAAATAAGATTTGGAGAAATTTTGTTAAAATGCTGAAACTATACCCTAGAGTATATTAATCAATGTAAATATAAACATTGGAAAACAGATATAAATTACATGCTTACAGTCCTTTTGGTAACATCAGAGTTTTTTTTTTTATCCAGAAACATTTTAATTTTTTAAAAACTGAAGCAAAACAAACAAAACAACAAAAAAATCCCAAAACTACTTTGCTCCTTTTCACAATAGTGCACATTTTAACCATAATTTAGTTACAGCTACAAAACATCAGAAGATTTTTCTTTTCATGTATCTTCAACATCAGGGGTTTTGAAGTGGAAACTTTTTAACACCATATTTGATGTCATCCACCATGGCAAGAGAAAATTGGTCACCATTTTATACTAATGAAAGTTATTACCAGAATATGCCTTGCGTTCCAACAAAACCAAACATTAATGAGATCCAAAGTTCAGAATTTATTTGAACATCTCCAAATAAACTTCATGTAATTATCTTCTTTTGAAGTATTATGTTGTTTTCTGGGCAGAACAAAGTAAATAAAGATCTTAATTTTGCATTTCCTATGTAGGCTCTCTTAGCTACTCCAGTGCTTGAGTATACATTGTACTGGTATCGTCATGAAATAGTTCTGAAAGATCGTTTTTCACCTACAGATTCCACTTCCACTTAAGATTATCATAGTTCTCTCTCTTTGTACTGAATGGGATACAAAAGCCATAGCTAATTCTCTTGTTCAAATTTCAGTACATACATACCACCCCATTTGTGTTGCTGCATCTTCCATGAATCATTTGATCCTTGGCATAAAATAAAAATAATTGTCAATGGCCTAATCACTTTAAGGAATCATTGCCTTCTATTGGAATCTTTTCATACATGAAATATCCCTGTAAATACTAGTCTTTCATAATGTAAAAGTCATAATAACCCAGAACAACATATGAGTATCTCTGTAAAAACATAATCAGAATACTAGCCACATGGTTTAATAAATAATGGTTTTCTATTATAACCTGCTTGATAGGAATAATTTACCCAAATACAGGGAGTTTACCTTCCTCAAGGCAGAGATAACAAGCACAGTACCACTAGGGTAAATGACTTCTCCAGCCTAGAGGAGCACTGTTTTCACAGGGACATCAGACTTTTACTTGTTTCCTTCATGGTTACTGACCATGTGCCTGCATTGTAATTGTCAGAATTTTCCGCAGTCACAGGGTCCTGGGCCGATTTTGGACCGTGTTTGCTTGAGGCATGTGCCTAGGAGCTTACAAAATGAAGTCAGAGTATGCTGTTCTGAAATGTAATTATCTAGTAGAAATACTGATTTGCTCTTTATGCACATCTGTTGAGTAATGTATCCCTCCCGCTGTGGAAACCATTATCATACTTACACTGCCACAGTGAAGGTAATACAACTGGAAAACGTAATGCTGGGTGTTTCTTGTTGATGGGCCTGGGTTCCTCCACCTTCAAATTCTGTACACAGCAGTGAGCCTCTTCATGTTTCATTCTCCTAAGTAAAAATAATACTGGATTTCCTAGAAAATATGAATCTTATTTAGAATTTTAAATATTGCATTATAGTTCTCAAAGCTTCAGGTTGAATCCGAACTATTCCATCTATATGATAATAGAACATCTAATAGCTTCAGACTTTCTACAAGCCAGTCAAGGGCATATCTGTGCCATTACCAATAATTTGTGTTGCACTTGGATAATTAACAGAAATATATCTGTAAACTGAAGAAGTTGACTTTTGCCTCTTCAAAGTAGATCTTAATAGATACTGGACATATTTTCTTGTTTTGAAAATACAATAGATATAATATAATGCTTTGAAGCATTATACAAAGTTCCAATCTATTCCTACTTTGTGTGCATAATCAATCTTAAATGCTTCTGTGGATCCACTGTGACATCAGATGAGTAAAACCTCATCCTTTAACAAAATAAGCAAAATACCAGATCATGGTTTGGCTTTGCGCTATGTTTTTAAGATGATATAAAAAGATCATTAAGTGTGATAAACCTGCATTGAGACTGCTTTTGTGGCCAGCCCTTTGGTCTGGCCAAAAGTGGCCAAAAGATCAAATGAACTGAGGACTGGAAAAACCATCCCCAATTGTCAATTATGTAGTTGGAACTACAGACTATCTTAGAATGCTTGTTCATAACACTTTTTGGCCTTGCTCAGAATTGTACCTAGTTGCATAAATCCTTATCTCAAGACATCAACCAATTTAAACATTATATCAAAACCTAAAGATTTCTGCATCTAGTCCATAAAATTTAAAATTCTGTCTTCATTTCTTATGATGAGATGTCAATTCAGAATTGAGTCATTCTAGTCTTGCTCTCTCACTGCAGTGGGTAAAATTCGATTTGCTTATTTAAGATATAGGCTTCTTACTCTGTGTCACTAGAAATAACAAATGTTAGTTTACTTTGTCATCGTCTAAACTATGCCTTACAAGGTTTCTGTGTATGTTTGGTTGTCATTAGTTAGAATTGTAATTTTCCTTGGCATTTTGTTCATAAAGAAATTTTGGAAAGAGTGGTGGCATTAAGAAAATACATAGTTTTATATTTTAAAGCAAAAATTTTCTCTGACAGTTTAATCTTTAATCTATTAATTTTATTATCAGTGCTACATAATCCATTGAAATAATTTTCCCCCAATATACTTGAACGTTCTAGAGAAGACTTCTTTTTTTTTTTTTTAATCTTGTTTAAGGTATACAAGCTTCATGCAATTTATATGTACAAGTTTAGGAACATAGAAATTCTTCCCACCTTACATTCCCTCCCAGTCACATTCCTACCCTTCATTCTCCTTTCTCTCCTATTCCCACTCAATATTTACAAAGATCTATTTTTAGTTTCCTTCAAACTCATAAGAGTAACCCTACAGTAAGTGAAGAGTTCAACAAACAATGTGAGGAAAAAAAAAAAAAAAAACACACTGTTCAACAGTAGAGACAAGGGCTGTAAACAATCATGGAATCTCAAAATGTCAATTTCACTCCTATACATGACATTTTAGATACTCAGTTACCACAGATCAAGGAAAACATAATATTTATCTTTTTGGGACTGGCTAATTTGACTAAGGATAATGGTTTCCGGTTGCATATTTTTTTTTTTTTTTTTTTTGCACAAGACAAGATTTTTTTTAACTGTTGAGTAGTATTCCATGATGTATATATGTCATTATTTCTTTATCCAGTCATTAGTGAATGGACATCTGGATTGGCTTCTATTATAGTATACTAGTCTGTTAGAGTTTAAGAATCTAGACCCCCATATTTTAAAAATACCATCACAACACAAAATACTAAATATGATTTACCCAGTTTTCAATTTGTTTGGGTCTACCAAATCCAGTGAGTGATTCAAATGAAATATAAATAACTTCTTCAAGAAGCCTACCATTTCATTAAAAAAAAAACCAACAAAATAAAGATAGCATTAATCAGAATTTCATCACTATAACAAAATACGTGATGCAACTAGCTACAAATGAAAGAGGACTATTGTGACTGACAGTTTTGGAAGCTTATGGTCCAAGATCAGGCAGGCACTGTTGGTTTTTACATCTGGGGGCGGCTTTCTTGTTAGTAGACTACTGAAGTGGTATAAAGCATCACATGGCCATGAGATGGGAGCATGCTTGTTTATCCATGTCTGCGTGCTCTGTTATAAAGCTCCAGAATTTAATGATGAAGGCTCTACTCAACAACCCAATCCAATTGCCTTCCAAAGCCTCTGCCTCTGAACACTGTACATAAAGTTTTCTTGTTAAAATGACTGGAGTTTAATCTTGTAGGGTTCACTTTTTAAAACTTTTCATCTCTTAAAATTGCCAGTCCTGCATGTACCTGTCTTCTACAAATACATGAACCTGAACCAACTTGACGGGAAGAACTCTCAACCAGGCTTGTTTGCCAAGGAATGGCATGCTTTAGGTCGTGGGGGAGTGGCAGGGACCTTTTGTCTGCCGAGGACCATTGGCTATTTTTAACATCCTTCACAAACCATACAAAGCTATCAACTTAAAAGTTAGCCTGCTATAGATTACTGAATTTGGAATCTCATCTGCAGTTGCTGTGGCAGGGCCAGACCAAATGATTTCAGGGGCTTTCTATGGACCCTGGGCTGGATGTTTCCTACCCCTGCGTTAGGGGAACAAAATTGTAAACCTACTTAAGTTTGCTGTAATGCTTTTCAAAAAGTCGTAGCAATGCTTGTGAATGGAAATGCAGTACTGAAGTCATTTTGATTTAAAAGCTGCTAACAGATACAGTGAATTGAAAAGAAATAAAAAAAGGTTTTAGCCTCTAAATAACATTAACATAAGACAAAACACTGAGTTTAAGGGACAAATATTCAAACCACGGCCAAGAAGCAACTTCTACTTTTCAGGAGTTCAGAACATATTCAGAGTGGAAGAGTTGTTGAAACATGTAATGACTCACCAAAATTAAACCATATCAATACCAGTAGAGTTAAAATTGTTGTTTTCCTTTTCAAAGGTTGTTTAAAACATTTCTGATGTGGAAGCTCAAGGAGCAAACACAATTGGTGATGTGTAAAATAAAAACTGTTCAGATTACCTAATAGAATGAGACTGCTTCTATTAGGAAACTTGAATTTGGTTCTGTTGGAAGCATTGATCTCCATTTTATGAAGGAAGCTCTCTGGACAGTCTGTGCCTTCCGTCAGTGTGCTGGCATACCTTCAGATCAGCAATCTCTGCCAAATGGAGGTTTTGGAGATTTTCTTCTCCAAGTCTTCAGTGCAAAATCACTTTTCATCTCTTGCTAATACTAATTTCCTGCCTACTTCCTGCCAGAGCTGTTTCTCAATTATGTGGTGGTATTTAAAAAAAAAAAAAGTCTTAGCATTCTAGTATAGGTGTGGATGGAAGTATTTAAGAATTCTTTCACGGAAACACTTTGGCAAGGTAATGAACAAAGAGTTGGAAAAAATAGTAACTGTGAGAAAAGTTAAATATATTGTCAAAGTAGGTCATTTTGTATTCTCCTTAAAGTTCAAGTAGGCCAGAGAATATTTTTATGCTGAGATAATCCTGTTCTATGAAATGCATACTAAATCCCCTGGGAGGCCTGATTCTGTAGCTTGAGGGCATCTGCTAAGAGGTCAATTGACTGCTTTCTCAGGTTATGATCATCATTAATGGTAATGGACATTCTGTTCTGGGACTGAGGTAAGGGCATGCCTTTTTACTGTTCATGGATGCTTCTGAAGATAATGGAGACATTTATATGGGGGCACTTAGGAGCATCTCGGGGAAGGTAGGCGCAGAAGGTCAGTTCAGCATAACAGAAATAGCATCCCACATTCCAAGGTGCTTGGCTGGAGTGTGAGTCAAAGGGAAGATGTTTTTGACAGATAAGAAGTTTGCCACTTTCTTATTACTCATTTGTGTGCCTTAAATATTCTCTTTCCATAGAAACATATTTTCTTTCTGTATTCCTTCAACTGTCCTACGTAGAAAGGAGAAGTGTAGCAAAAGTTTGCAAAGCCTTCTACTGCAAGGAACAATTTAGGAGGTAAACTGGAGAATACGAATCCTTTGTCTTGAGTAAGCATGAGGTGTCCAGTTTTGCTGAAGAGGATGTCTCATGGGTCCAGAAGACCCGAAACTGAATGTGGTTAAATGGTACCTGGAAGAACATTTGTAGAATCACTGAGCTCAGGTTCGCATTGAAAGATGTAGCTGGGCTGTGCTCTGAGATTCTAGATCTAGCATAACTGGCCCACACTTCAAATTTGCTAAGGGGAAAGAGGACTGCTGCACAAAATATTGAGGAAAATATAATCATATGTGGAGCTGCTCAGATAAGGCAAATTGTACTTCTGGCATCATTGTAGACAATCCTCACAGTTTATAGGAAGTTAGGATTTAGTTGGTGTGTGAGGAAACGAATCTCCCAAGTAACAGTGAGTGGGACAAGTTAGAAGTCTCTTACTCACGTCCAACTGTGAGTTGGCACTCCATGATTAATAAGGCATGGTGTGATGTTGGGGCTTAGCATTTCTCTATTTTGTTTTCTACTTAGTGATATGATTATGGCATGTATGTTTCTGACAGTAGATTACATAAGGAAAACAAAGTATTCCCATAATAGTTCTTAAGCAAGTGTCTGAAAATACCACACAACCTTTTTGTTCACTTCTCATTGGGCATAATATAGTCAAAATCATATCTAGCAAAAATGGCTCTCAGAGATGAATTCTTATGGTGAGAAACCTTGGGCTCATCTAACATAGGGGAGGGGTTTCTTTTGCTGAGAAATGAAAAAGGTAATACCTCTTGGGCAACAATTAAGTGATAGAGTTAGGTAGATACAAATGCATTGGAACTAGCTGACCTGTCAAGTTATCCACTGAAAAAAAGCAAAATAATTCATTGCCTTCACAGGCAGAGGTATATAAAATGTTTTAATTGCCAGAAACTCTCCCTATCTTTGAGAAGGGGTTGGAACTCAGAATGCAAATGACAATGAGAGAATTCAAGTGAAAATCAGGGAGCAGTTTGTCTTTGTTGAAACTCGGCGTCCAATTGTCCATCATCCAGGAGCTACTCAAACTTGGGGAACATTCTAGGGTTCTAAAACCATTTGATACCCACAACTTAATTTGTATTCAATACAGAGCACAGTGGAAGAGCACTTGAACTCATCCCTCATAGTATATTTAAGCATGTAAAAGGCAAATGGGAAAACTTGGTTTTCCTTAAGGTTTAACTGGGGTAAGAAAAAATGAATTGAGGAATCTGACAAAATGAACCAATGATTGGCAGAAGAGAGTAGGTGTCAAAGAAAGCAATGGTTCCAAATCTAGTGTGAGGCACATGGACCCAATTCCCTCTTTTCTATCTGCGGTGTGTTAGTATCTGCTGGGAAAGCATGGGGTTTGATCTCTGGAAGATTTCTGCAGTCACGCACCAATAGCTCATTTTCCTGAGCTCCCCTGGCAGAACTGGCCATAGGAATTGCCAGGTGCTTGCCCTCTACAAAGGGCAAAGAGAATGGAAATTAGCAGAGTGGAGAAAGTCAAAAGCCCTGGCAAGGAAATGAGCAAAAACCCATTAGAAACATAATCCTGGGTAATGAGAGCAGTGACTATTAGAGTGGAAGAGTGATGAAGCTGTATATGACATATTTGAGAATTACAATCACTTCTGGTAACCTTTGACTCAGAAAGAAAAAATTGGAAACGAGATTGCTGGAAGAATGTAGATACCAGAATAACTGGTCTGGAATCATAGTCTTGGTACCTGGGTGGGAACTTTAATGTGACCAGTTGATGTTCTTTGGTGGAACACCATAGAAGTAATACAGATTAAAACAGGAATAAATGAAAAGACTAATTTATCAGAATTCAGGTGGGAACAGAGTCAAGCTCAGTTTGGGAATCAAAAATATATGAGCATTCTAGACCAAACTACTAAGATTCCTTGCTTAGAAAAATTAATCTAGAAACTTTGAAACTAGGAAAGTCTTCTCTGCCAATGACATCCCGGTGTTCAGTTGAGAATACCATAGTATTCATTAAGTGGGAAAGGAAGTAGAAGGGCTACGGAATGCTCAAAAAACAGAACCCTAAATTCCTGCTGAATACTGACCATGTATAGATGTTACTGGGACACTGAGTGGAAGTTAATTAGGCATATTTGGATGTGGGTGGTCAATGGTTTGGGTCACACAGAAATCTTGCGGGTAGGGTGAATGGCTGGAAATTGAAAATATGCACTGGATCCCATAGTGTCCATTTCACTTCAACAGGTTTCCTTTTTGGTGTTCAGTCAGTTGTCACCGATCAGGGAGAACATATGGTATTTGTCCCTTTGGGACTGGCTTATTTCACTCAGCATGATGTGTTCCAGATTCCTCCATTTTGTTGCAAATGACTGGATTTCGTTGTTTCTTACTGCGGTATAGTATTCTAAAGAGTACATATCCCATAATTTCTTTATCCAGTCTACCATTGATGGGCATTTAGGTTGGTTCCAGGTCTTAGCTATTGTGAATTGAGCTGCAATAAACATTAGGCTGCAGACCGCTTTTTTGTTTGCCAATTTAAATTCCTTTGGGTAAATTCCAAGGAGTGGGATGGCTGGGTCGAATGGTAGGGTTATCTTCAGGTTTCTGAGGGATCTCCAGACTGACTTCCATAGTGGCTTGACCAGTTTGCATTCCCACCAACAGTGGGTTAGTGTCCCTTTTTCCCCACATCCTCGCCAGCATCTGTTGTTGGTAGATTTCTGCATGTGAGCCATTCTAACTGGGGTGAGGTGGAACCTCATTGTGGTTTTGATTTGCATTTCTCTGATTGCTAATGACCTTGAACATTTTTTCATGTGCCTGTTGGCCATTTGGATTTCCTCTTTTGGTGACTTGATCAGCATAGCCCTGACTGTTAATGAACAACTTAATACATTATCCCTCTTAGTAGTATTTTTGTCTGTTCTACTTAATATGACTGGTTTAATTCTGTAATTAATACACAGTTATTCTTAAGTGTTGAAACTTAACTGAAATGTGATCCCTGTTAAACATAAGAGTAGGAATAAGAGAGGGAAGAGATATATAATTTGGGACATGCTCAAGCTGACTTGCCCCAAATGGTAGAGTTAGAAACATACCAGGGGACTCCAATTTAATCCCATCAAGGTGGCATGTACCAATGCCATCTCACTAGTCCAAGTGATCAATTTCAGTTCACAATTGATCATAATGAAAGGACTAAGAGTCAAAGGGAGCACATAAGCAAGTCTAGTACCTGCTAACACTAACCGATATAATAAATAAAGGGGAGAGTGATCCAACATGGGAAGCGAGATACTCAGCAGACTCATAGAATGGCAGATGTCCTAAATAGCACTCTGGCCTCAGAATCAGCCCTAAAGGCATTCGGATCTGGCTGAAAAGCCCATGAGAGTATTTCAGGCATGGAAAGCCAAGACACTCTGGCAAAAGATCTCTGCGAGTGAGATCTCAGTGGAAAGAACAGGTCTTCAAAGAAGGAGGTACCTTTCTCTGAAGGGAGGAGAGAACCTCCACTTTGACTATGACCTTGTCTAAACAAGATAAGAATCGGAGAACTCAGAGGGCTTCCATAGCCTTGGAAACTCATGACTGGAGCATAGGGAGATTACTGATGCCATAGACAGGAGTGTCAATTGGTAAAGTCAACAACAGGAGTCACTGTGCACTTACTCCTCATGTAGGATCTCTGTCCTTAATGTGCTGTGCATTGAGATTTAATGCTATAACGAGTACTCAAACAATATATTTCACTTTGTGTTTCTATGGGGGTGCAAACTGTTGAAATCCTTACTTAATGCATACTAAACTGATCCTCTGTAAAAAAAAAAAAAAAAAAAAGAAAAGAAACTATCAACTCCCAACTTGACTCTCACTGGGATTAAACATGACAATAGGTCTGATCTGATTTCATCATCATTAAAAAAAATCAACTATTATTTTTCACTTTATGTTTCTGTGTGGGAGCAAACTGTTGAAATCCTTACTTAATGTATACTAAACTGATCTTCTGTATATTAAGATAATCGAAAATGAATCTTGATGTGAATGGAATGGGAGAGGGAGTGGGAAAGGGGAGGGTTGTGGGTGGGAGGGACGGTATGGGGGGGAAGCCATAGTAATCCATTATTCGTACTTTGGAAACGTATATTCATTAAATAAAAGTTAAAATAAATAAATAAATAAATAAATAAAAATATGCACTGGATCATAGGAATAAGTTTCAAATGATAAGAAATGTGATAAACAAATGACTCTCCTGTCCCTCTATAGAAAACTTAAGTTTTTTTTGTTTTTAGAATCAAGACAGTTGTTAGAGATGAATGGCCTGTTGGATCTATAGGAACATAGCAACAGTCAGACTTTGAGTCCACTGAAAATTCTCTAAGGCAATTTTTTTTAAAGGTTTCAGATTTGTCCTTTCTTTTGATAGTAATTTTGCTGGCTTCACAATTCCAATTTAGCTGATAGCATTAAGCTTGCTTTTCTTTCCTAGCTAATATTTTTCTCTGGATGTTTTTAAGATACTTTTGTGGCATTCTCACATTTAATTCTGAATTCTGATTAGGAAGTATTCATGAAGGCTTCTAGGTTTATTATTTTTTATATTTGTTAGGTAATTTGTTATTGAGATATTTTTGATAATAGCTCTTTCCATCATAAAGATAGGAAATAATCTGTATATCTCTTAGGTTTTTTTTTTTTTTTTAGCATTTATCTTTTCCTTAGTGCCATATTGTAGATAATTTTTTTCAGATATATGTTCCAGCTCATTAATTCTAATTGACTATGTAATACAAATATTTTTCTTTATTTCTTTTTTATTTTTATTAATAAAAAGAGAACGGATTTCATGTAGTTCAGATAGTTTTAAAAATTTAATACTCTGTCCCTCTCTCTCCCTCTACCATCCTTTCTTTTAGCAATAACATTTTAATTTAGTTTTAAATATTTCAATGATTATATTTTTTAAAATTTTGTGTATATTTAAGATGACAACATGATGTTATGAGATACACAGTAATAGTAAAATGGTTACTTTAGTGAAACAAAAGGACATCTCCACCTAACAACCATTTTCTTTTTGTCTTTGTGGCGAGAGCAGCTAACACCTGTCGATGGAACAGGAGGAATCTCAAATGCAGTGCAATTTTAGGAAGTTATTGTCATGTTGTGTAGTGTATCTCTGACTTGTTTGTCACATTTCTCAACCTCTTCTCTTTTTCAACTCTAATTTACATTTCCAATTCCTCCTCCCCTTCCTGATAACACTGCTTTATTCTCTGCCTTTGTATATTTCACTGAATTTTTCCCTTTTTGTGAGAAGACATAAAAATGAGATCATGCAATATTTTCTTCCTATACCTGGTTTCTTTCACTTAGCACGATCTTTTCCAGGTTCATTCTTGTGGCAAATGGGAGGATCTCCATCTTTTTCATGGTCAAATAATATTATATTATACTTACGTATACATGTGTGTGTGTATACACTTTACATACTACAATTTACAAACATTGTGTGTTTGTATATCTTCACTGTTGTGATTAATGTTGCACTGAACAACAGAGTGCAGATGTCTTTATGAGGTGGCCATTTCACTTCTATTTGGTGTGTGCCCTGAAGACA
The DNA here is from genome assembly GCF_964237555.1 of Oryctolagus cuniculus. Taxonomy (NCBI): domain Eukaryota; kingdom Metazoa; phylum Chordata; class Mammalia; order Lagomorpha; family Leporidae; genus Oryctolagus; species Oryctolagus cuniculus. The sequence goes on from NC_091433.1 coordinate 153,098,792, forward strand.
GATTGCTGAGTCATAAAACTTGTAGAAGTCTATGTTGGGGAAAAGCTCCTTGACATTGGCTTTGGCAGCAGGTTTAAAAATATTACACCAAAAGCTTGGGCTATAAAAGCAAAAATAAATAAATGAGATTGCATCAAACTAAAATGTCTCTGCATATCATATGAAACAGTCAACAAAATAGCAGCCTATGGATCAGGAAAGAATATTTGTACACCATATCTGATAAGCAGTTAATATCAAAAATGTATGAAGAATTCCTATAACTCAGTAGTAGAAAAATAACTTGTTTAAAAAATCAGTGAAGAATCTGAATAGATAGTTCTCCAAAGAAGATATGATTATTCAACACATACATATATATTTCATTAATCATTATGGAAATGTGAATCTAACTCATGATAAGTTGTAATCTCATACTCATTAGAATGTTGCTATCAAAAAGTCAAAACAGTTGTTGGCAAGTATATGGAGAAAGTAGAACCCTTGTACACTGTTGATAGGCATGTAGGTTGGCTTAGCTATTGTTAATAAAGAAATTAAAATAGATGTACCACTTTTTTTTAATTTTGAGGAATTTCAAACCCAAGTTTCCAATGTGCTTGTTCTCTTCCTGCTATGTTCTACTGCATGCTGAATGTCATGACTGTTTGTGTCCTCAAGGGCTCATAACTATGCAGGGTGGCCCCTATGTTTGACATTTGTCATATGCAGTCCTCTTTCTCCTGCTGATTTTCACTCAGAGTGGCCTTTTCCTTGAGGGCTTGGTAGTCCGTAAGTGGGAGCTTATTTTTGCATTTCAATTGGGCCATATTAGGAAATATTCCCTTTATAGGAATACTTCATAAGCTATAATATCCATGTGACAACTCAGGAATTTGCTAAAATACAGATTTTAAATCAGTGGATTTGGATTAAGGCTTAAGATAAAGATTTATTATTTTCTTGAAAGTCAGGGTTACAGAGAGGCAGAAGCAGAGAGGGAAAGGGATGTCTTCCATCCACTGGTTCACTCCCCAGATGGCTGCAATGGCCAGAGCTGAGCCAATCAGAAGCCAGGAGCCAGGAGTTTCTTCTGGGTCTCCCATGCAGGTGCAGGGGCCCAAGGACTTGGGTTTATCTTTCCCAGGACATAGCAGAGAGCTGCATCAGAAGTGGAACAGCCAGGACTCGAACTGATGCTCCTATGGGATGCCGGCACTGCAGGTGGTGGCCTTACCCACCTCGTCACAGCACTGGCCCCAAGACTCTAAGTTTCTAACCTAGTCCCAGATAATGTTAATGCTGTCAATCCTTAGACCACATTTTGAGTAGCATGGACTTAGAATTGCTTCAGCGTCTGTGTCTGCTGGCAGCTGGGAGTTTCTACCTAGTACTAGATCACATCAACTAACTCTCCTGACCTAAAACTACGCTAGATAGAAGCTGCTCTACCCCAAAATTAGCTCAAAGCTCCAAACACTGACAGCATCAGTGTTTTTGGGGTTTGTTCTTCGGGAAACCTTACATCTCCCTTCTGAAAATTTGTTCCTGCTTCCATGCCACTCTCTGACTGGCTGAAGTTTTTTGAAGAAGTGACATTAAGAGGCCAGCGCTGTGGTGTAGTGGGTAAAGCCACCATCTGCAACAGCGGCATCTGATTTGGACACCGGTTTGAGACCTGGGGCTTCACTTGCCATTCAGCACTCTGCTATGGCCTGGGAAGGCACTAGAACATGGCCCAAATCCTGGAAGAAGCTCCTGGCTGCTGGCTTCGGATGGGCCCATCTCCAGCAGTTGTGGTCCTCTGGGAGTGAACCAGCAGATAGAAGATCTCTGCCTCTGCCTCTCTGTAACTCCACCTTTCAAATAAATAAATCTTAAAAAAGTAACATTAAGAGATTTCACCAGTGGTATCAGAAAATGTGTCCTTTGCAATTGCTGCAGCCTCTTGCCACAAGAAGTTCTTTTAGAGCCCCTTGTCAGTTATAATGTCAGAAATAGGTCTAAATTACTCTTTAAAAATTGTTGTTGTAATGGAACCATTTCTATGTCACCTGGTGTCACCACAATCAATGGAAATAATGAAGTTGGAAGATCATTGATGATAAAGGACTATGGAAATACAAGGTGTTTTTTTCATTTCCATGAATTTTTGTCATTCTCTAGAATAGGGACAAAACAAGCAGCGCTATGCTTAGATGTTTATTAGCCCATCTTTCTCCCATTTAAGATCTTTGAACTTAGCTGTTTCCTTTGGGCCTTTATTCTATCAAGTTCATTTATTTGAAAGATCTTAAAATTCCAATAGTGACAAACTTATTTACCATATTTTGCCCTTTGTCTCCTTTTAATAAAACTCTTCCTAATAGTAAGATGTAAATTAGCTAGTCAGACAGCCTGGATGGTATTTCATAATGGATTGTGACCATTGAATGAATTGGGGATAATTCATATATAGCAGGACCTCTGGCCCTCAAATGTGTACATGGGCCTGCTTTATGCAATGTGTTAACTGATGAACACTGCCCACTAACCTGAAGCAAAGCAATGTCACACCCACTTACAGAACAGGCAAATCAAGGTATGTACAATTCAAATTGGTAGCTCACCAAAACTGCAAAACAGTATCACGTATGTAAGGGTTTGTTTTTAGTAGCTTAGTAGCAGACTTTATAATGCATGCCAGGTGTAGTATGCACTGCTCTCAGATCCACTCAGTCATTAAAACATTGCTGAGAGCACATTTCTCTCCACTAGAATTTTCCTAGGGGCTCTATCCAGGTGCATGAAATAGTTTGGAGGACCACATATGCATTTGCATTAAAATTAGATTCTGATTTACATATCATTTACATACTCCTACAGACTGTGCCATCTATTCTTAGGCAGCTTTTAGCAAAACATTATTTATTGCTATCATTAAGGTTGACACTTCTTGATTTTTCTCCTTACCTTGTGTCCTCACCTAAGCTTTGGCCCAAGAGTTTGACATCAAAGTATACAAAGATGGGGAGGATGGAGCGAGAGAAAACAATGCTTTCTGGGTGTTACATTGTAAATAACACAAACAGCATATTTCAAGGAAATGCACATCACTAGATTCAAATTAGATATTGTTTTTTTCCTAGAGAAATAGAATTGAAATCTGTTTTGATGGAGAAAGAGGTGAAAAATATTAGTATCATAAATACATGATCTCGCAATACTTGGCAAGGGATTCATTTATTTAACAAATATTTATTGAGTACTATCATGTTCAAAAGCTTCACTAAGTTGGGCATACACTGGTAAGCAAAATACATATTTTTAAAAAGTACCTTTTCTCATAGCTTTCATACTAGTTGCTGAGAAATGGGTTGGCAGTGCATAGACAAAACCATGGATGAGCAATGTATAGTTTCAGAGAGTGATCAATTCTAGAGGAAAGAAAAGGGGATGAGGAAGTAGAATATCGGGGTGGAAGGCCACAGTTTCAGAGTGCATAGAGAACATACCTCTCCACATCAGTGAAGATCTGAAGGACACAGAGTGGCTACCCATGCTGACATCCAGGGGAACATTAATATGTTTGGGAATTCCCTGAAGAACTTATTAAAAAGCAAATTCTTAGATCTGTTCCCCAAAGATCTGATCTAGGAGGTCTAGGGAAGCCTCCAGTTAGCTACATTTTATTAATCACCCCAAGAGATGCTAATGCAGAAGTTTCTCACTTGTGAAACACTGATTCGGAGTGACTTGGTGGCTAAATCCTTGATTCTGTGGGCACATTAGTTATGACAGGAGATGTTCATTGTAGCTCGAGCTAGCCCATCACTGAAAGTGCTCCTGGAGAAATGAACACGTTTTCAATGCACACAAAAGTAACTTAAGGTTTTTGGGAATAACTTTGGGAATATTTTATTTTTTAAAAAAACATGATGTCTTATCTACTCAGTGTCATGAAATAATAGCCGTTGAACACAGTTGAAATGCAAGGTCCAATTTCAGTCATGATGACTGTAAGTAAAAAGTTTTCAATAAGAAAGTTTCACTGTTTCCAGTGATACACCATATTATTTGCTGTTTAGATATTCATAATGTCTTCATTGAATTATACCCATTCATAATAATATATCCTCCTTTCCTCATTTTATAATCTTTATCATGAATGTTACTTTGTGACATCAATATATCCACTCAGCCTTTTAAAAAATAGTACATATGTGTATAGAGATAATGTTTACATGTGAAGTGAGTATGGCAATGTTCAGAGTTATTAAATCTAGGCATACTCATTGAACTCTTCTTTATACTTTTCTGTATTGTTAAAATATTTTAAAATAAAAATATGAAAAGTAAAAACAAATGATATACATTAGAAATAAGAATGTTTTGTGTTCTGGTCAGCTTAGACATATTTCTTTCTTTGATTTGATTTAGTTTACAAAACAAAGCTGTTGAAAATTTTCTAGTCGAGGAATTCCAGCTAGACTGCTGATGAGGCATGATGAGTCAGTCCAAATCCCTGGGGAAACAGAATATGTTTCTCCAATGAAGCTTTGAGAAATACTAAGGGGAGGATTTGTTCTACCAAAAGGGATTGGAGGACGGCTTACATGGATTAAGCCAACTGGCATAATAGGTACCACTGCTCAGGGTGGAGGTGGTCAGAGAGAAAGCTCAAGGCAGGGGGAGCAGCGGAAGCAAAACCATGATGTTGCGAATCTTATCCGCATTCAGAAAGGGTTGATTGCTTTTTGCAGCAGGGTGTAGGCCCCATGTGTCGTAGGTTGTGTTGCCATACAACATAAAAGCCTGAGGGCATAAGTGACAGAAACTTAATCCTCACAGTTGTAGAGACGGAGAAGTTGCCAGTTGATTGTGTGCTTTTGATGAAGTCTCTTTTCTTGGCTTTCTTGGTCATGTCCTCATGTGTGGAAAGAGTAATCTGTATTTTTGTCTCTGCTTATAAAGCTGCTACACTTATTGTGTGGCCACCACCCTCATGGCCTCATCTGACTGATTACTCTCCAGCTGCCTCGTCTCCTAACACTAACGTTGGACTTTTGGTTCCAACGTACTTGGGTCTGTGTGTGTGTCTGGTGTGGTATGTTGGAGATGGATAAAATTTAGTCCTTAGTAGTGTATAAGGTAAACTTCCCAGAGACAAAGATGGCCACAGAAAGTTGTAAAAGCTTTTTAATGCCATCCTAATGGAGTTTGCACTTTATTTTACAGAGAAAGGACAGTCACTGTATATTCAGTTGATTACTGACTGTATGACTCTGAACAATTTCTTTATGCTTCAATTCCCTTATCTGATAAATGTGACTAATAAGACCTTCTGCATTTGCTGGGTCTACTTGAAATTATAATGCACAAAGTTTACAATATTGGGAGTGGAAACTGGAGTCAAATCTTGTCATGAAACTCAACCTAGTTTGAGAAAAGATGTATCAACTATGGGTCAAGAGATAGAGCAAGATTGGGAGAAAATGTCCCATCCCAACATCTGCTACACACTGATCTCAATGTGCAGAACTCTGAAGGAAGACAAGGCTGGAAGGAATAAGGATTAAATAAGAAAAGACTTTTAGAAAACCTTGCTCTTTGTTGAGAAGGAGACTCCTCCCTCCAAGACATGGCAGTGGTAGAGTGATGCTACTATCTGTCCCCAGCTACTATTGGATATCATATTTCTAATTGTTTTTTAAGACACAATTTTGGGGCTGGTGCTGTGGCGTAGTGGACAAAGCTGCCGCCTGCAGTGCCAGCATCCCATATGGGCACCAGTTTGAGTCCCGGCTGCTCCGCTTCTGATCCAGCTCTCTGCTATGGCCTGGGAAAGCAGTAGAAGATGGCCCAGGTCCTTGACCTCCCACACCTGCTTGGGAGACCCAGAAGAAGCTTCTGGCTTCAGATCAGCACAGCTCTGGCCATTGCGGCCATCTGGGGAGTGAACCAGCAGATGGAATACCTCTTCCTTTCTGTCTCTGCCTCTCTGTAACTCTGCTTTTTAAATAAATAAATAAATAAATCTTTAAAATTGATTTAAAAAAGACAATCTTTATGAAGTTGCTATCTACATTCAAGTCTTGCATTATTTCTGTCTCATTTTCATAGATCTTAAGTAGATTAAATGTTGCATGAGGGAAAGGCAAGTTTCATGCATTTATTAACTATTGAATTTATCATGCTGTTGAATATTTTTGATAAAAACATTTTGTAAAAATTTGCTTGAAGAGTACTTCCTTAGAACAAATCTGATATATTAAATTACAGGCTTATATAAAAACATAACTTGTGAAGTTACTATGAATGACATTACCACTGTCAGCCAATGCCTGTTTCAGTCCTCAGCTATGAACTCGGCTCTGGTAACATTTCCTTTCTTCGCTCTGCAGGCTGTGTGTGCAACAGCTTCCCACTTCCACTAGACCCTGTCCTTGACATTGCTTTCTGATTGCTTTAATCTCCCTTTTAGCATCTATCTTGCCTCTAGACTGTATTTTGATTAAAAAGGCTTTTATCATTTGTCAATTAAAATTAATTGCAATTTAAAAAATCTCTTCAATTTCCCCAGATAATACTTGACTGAAAAGGAAGAGGATCCGTGGGACCTCTTGGAGCAGAGGCTGGAATTCACTTTTCTCCTGGATTAGATTCTCTGGGGAATTTTACAAATTCCTGATAGGGCCGTATAGCTTTGTTGGCTTCTAGTACATCCTAGGACTAGGTATTTTTGAGAATTTCCTAGATGTATTGACTGCTGAGTCCTTTTTAATTGCCAATGTCAAGCAGTGGGCAGATGCAGGGAAGAGCATTTTTAGGGCAATGGTGGTAGAAGAAGAAATGTTGTCAGTAGTCTTAAAAATTCCAGTGGAGAGTTGGAAAGTGTCTTTTTTTTCTTTTTTTCTTTTTTCTTTTTTTTTTAACTGAGAGTCCTCCATCTACTCGTCATCTTGGTAAATGCCCACAATTGTTGAGGGGCAAAGCTGGGAACAATAAATTTAATTCAGGTTTCCTATGTGGGTGGCAGGAGCCCTGACTTCTTAAACCCCCACTACCACCATCCAGGTCCCTGTTAGTGGGAAGCTGGAAGCAGGAGCCTGAGTCCCTTGTTGAATCCAGGTATTCTGATATTGGGGGGTGGGGGGAGTATCCTAACTGGTGTCTTAACTTCTAGGCCAAGTGCCTGCTGCTCTTCCTAGGATCTTGATGGAATTTACTGTATGATTCTTTTAAATGTTTTTATATCTGTATTTTTAAAAATATTATTTATTTGAAAGGCAGAGTTAACAGAGAGAGAGACAGAGAAAAGTCTCCCATGTGCTGGTTCACTCCCCAAATGGATGTAACAGTCAAGGCTGGACCAGGCCCAAGCCAGGAGCTTAGAAATCATCTGGGTCTCCATGTGGGTGGCAGGGGCACCAGCATTCGGGCAATCCTCCATTGCCATGGCAGGTGCATTCGGGAACTGGATCACAGGGATGCAGCCAGGACTGGAACGAGTGCTCATATGGGATGCTGGCATTGCAGGTGGCAGCTTAACCCACTGTGTAACAATGCCAGCCCCTCTTAATGTTTTTTTCTTCAGGTTCTGCCATCTTATTCTGAAGTCAATATTTATTGAGAAAAATGTCAGTATGTTAAAATTACACATTTTTAATACCAAGAACAAATTCAATGTAGCTCAAAGTTAGAATTCTAAGAATATTCAACTGCTTGTTATGGTTAAAGATATATATATATATTATATTATTATGTATTATATATACACATATATAATAAAGAAACAAATATTCAGTGTACCATATCCCTGGATATGGATTAAAGGCAATGTTTAGCATGCTGGGGATCTTGGTTTAATTGAGCTTCATTTTTGCTGCTTCTTATTACATTCATCTCTTTTTACCTACAAAATGCAGATAAACTCAACTCTTTTCCTGAAGCAAACATGATTTTATTTCAACCACAATTACAAGTCTGTAAAAAAAAGTCTAATGAAGTGGTAGAAAGTAGGAAAGGTGGAACTTACTCAATTTTATTAATTCTCTTGCCTAGTTATCTCAGGCTTGGTGCCCATGATAATGTTCATGATTTCACTAGCAAATCGTTGTGGCCCCAGAACTCATCTCTAATGTCATATGGAACCATCTAATAGTCATCCAGGGCTTCATGTTGGGAGAGAGACAAGCCATTTCTTTTGGCAGCAGTGTCTTAAGTACATGCTACATTGAAATTCATAGTGGTTAGATTACTTGAGATGTCTCTGGTAACACACACTTTGTCTCCATTTTATACTTTCTCTCAGGGCCCATCTGTTGAAGTCCTTTCTGTTCCCTGTAGATTTCCCAAACCACTTCTGTGTATATTGACTTTTATATTCTCTGAACCCTCAGTTGAATGACTTACTTTATTATTGATACACTATCTCTCATTATCTTTTTTTTTTTTTTAAAGACAACAAGTGTTTATTGAACAACTATTATGCTAGTGTTTTGTGAGAAATACAGTGAATAGAAGAAATCATTCTGCTTCTTCTGAGGAGGCCTGCTCCATGTTCTCCATGGAAAGAGAAGATAAAATCAACCTGGGGAATTAGATGGAAAGATCTGAATTGTGGGGGCGGCATTCAGCACGGTCATTTAGATGCCACTTGGGATGTGTGCGTCCCATGTTGGAGTGCTGATTTCAGCTCCTGGCTAATATACACCCTGGGAGCCAGCCAGTGATGGCTTAAGTGCCCCTGTACGGAAAATCAGTGTGTATTTCTAGCTTCTAGTTTCAGCTTGGCTCAGCCCTGGCTATTGGTGAACAAACCAGCAAATAGAAAATTGTCTCTAAGTCTGTTTTTCAAATAACTAATTGGAAAATAGGAAACATATCAAGAAAAGGGACGTCCTGTCCCAGTGCAAGATGGGATTAGCAGGCAGCTGAAGGATCCGAGCACTGGTCAGGCCAGGCTGGTGAGAAGGGCTCAGAGCCGTGACCGCTGGGTACCTGGAAGCATCTGGAGAGACAGCAGCAGAAATGGCAAGGAGGCAGCACAGTCTATGTTTCACACGTTAAAGCTGCATTGGGCAATGTCTCCAAGACCTCCCCCAGGACTACAGCTTACTGAACTTCTTCTCCAGCAAGGAGGTTAATAACCTTGTTCTACACATATTAGGTACCAGTATGCTTTTTCTTCTCCCTCGCTCCTCCCTTATATCTGACCATTTAGACACCTTGCGTGTGATGCAAAAGATATTCCACTTGAAGGGATTATGTGCATCACGATTTCATTTCCCAAGTCCTGATGCTGAACTTCATTGGAAAACATGGAAGTGTTCATTAAAATGCCATAGCCACGAATGTACTGACGATAACATTACTAACCCCAGAAAAGTTATTCTATAGAATTTTCTATCAATTACTAGCAGAAAATTATTTATCTCCTGAATATAACTGACACTGTTAACATCAAATAAGAATCATGGATCCTTATGTAATGAGAATTAAGAAAGTATGTCTCCTTCCTTGCAGAGTTTCTCACTTCCCTCAGTTTCTTTAATAATACAGTGAAAGTGCTTTTCCTTTGGGTCCTGAATTAACCTAATTTAGAAGCCGTGAAATCCCTTTAAAATAATTTTTAGGTTTTTTTTTCTACTAATACAGACTTACAGAAAGATGTTGTTCTTTGTAATCAATGGTTGATTCACTGATCTGTCTCTTTGCCTCCCCTCTTTACCAGTAAAGAGCAAAGGATTAACATTTTTTATTGTTTTCTTTTTGGCTACCTCAGCTATAAATACACTTTCCCACTTTCTGCTGTCATCTTTTTCTGTAAGCAAACTCTGGAATCTTATGATTCCATGATAATTGCAGGAAAACCTGGGGCAGTAGGATAATACTTTTCACACCAATCTTTGCTCAAGTATACTTGAGTATTATATATATTAATACTTGAGTATTATCCCTGCTTGACTGTGTACACTCTGCCCCAGAGAAACAGAGACATCTGTGCTTTGTTCTTTTTCTTTTTTTCTTTTTTGACAAGCAGAGTTTGATAGACAAAGAGAAAGGTCTTCCTTCCATTGGCTCCCCCCCCAAATGGCTCTTGGTCTGCCATGCAGGTTCAGAGGCCCAAGCACCCGGGCCATCCTCCACTCCCTCCTGGGCCACAGCAAACAGCTGGACTGGAAGAGGAGAAATAGGGACTAGAACCTGGTGCCCATATGGGATGCCGGCACCGCAGGTGGAGGATTAACCAAGTGAGCCACAGCGCCAACCCCTTGTGTTTTGTTCTTAGTTGTCACCAAATGACTGAATACACATTTATCACATAATGATCTGACAGCTACCCCTGAAGTTCCGATCGTGAATACGGGATCTGATACAGATTGGAGAGGCCGACCTGAACGCATGTGCCATGTTCACACTGAGGAACGAGGACTTGTTCTATTGTGTGCCCTCCTGAGTTCCTGAGACATGACTTCTTCTCCATGACTAGGAAGGACCAGCTGAGCCTGAGGTTCCCCTGCAGTTACTATACAGATTTTTTTTTAAGATTTATTTTATTTGTAAGAGTTACAGCGAGGTCGAGAGAGAGAGAGAGACAGAGAGAGAGAGAGACAGAGGTCTTCCCACCTCTGGTTCATTCCCCAAATGGCCACAACGGCTAGAGCTGAACCCATCTGAACCCAGGAGCTTCTTCCAGCTCTCCCACTTGAGTGCAGGGACCCAAGTCTTGGGCCATCCTCTGTTGCTTTTTCAGGAGCAGTAGCAGGGAGCTGGATGGGAAGTAGAGCAGCCAGGACTCGAACTGGCAAACATACGTGATACCAGTGTTGTAGGCCTGGGCTTTAACTGGTTGTGCCACAGTGCCAGGCCCTAGACAGAGTTCTTTCCCATCTTCCTTCTCTATTGTTGAGTCTTTGCATTTAGACATGCACAAGAAACATCTCTAGGTGTCCCGGAAGAGTCGAAAAGCTGTCTACAAGATAACAATGAAATTAAATTATAGAACAAAAATATGCATTGGTAAAAACCCTATATCCCGTAAGTCAAAATATGTCATTTAATTTTGGATTTGCCGCTAACTAAAAATCTTGGCAGAGTCAATTCCTTTTACATTCATGAGTTGCAGTTAAAAATACTTGTCCTACTTCCTGAGGTTGCTTTCAGGTTGAATTAAAGCATCTATTTTGAATATTTAGAAATGTTAAAAAATACAGAATAATGGTGTTAATATTTGACATGACTAAACATCCTTAATTAAAAATAACAAGGTATGTAACACGTTAGTCTGTAACCATCCTTTCTTCAAAGAGTTATTATTGATTTAAAAGGCAGAGCAGCAGAGAGAGGAGAGACATATATTACATTCAGTAGTTCACTCCCCAAATGCCAACAGCACCTGGGGCTGGGCCAACTTGAGGCCCCAAGACTGGGAATTCTATCTAGGTCTCCCATAGTGGGTGTCAAGAATGAAAGTTCTTTGCCCATTGTTTGCTACCTCCCAGGTGCATTACCAGAAAGTTGGATGGAGAATAGCTGAAGTTGAACTGGGCACTCCAATGTGGGATTGAGGTGTCCAAGGGGAAGCTTAGCCACTGTACAAAGCATCTACTGTCGTCTGTAGCCTTTCGCTTTTGCATCATGAGGAGGACTGCTGCCTGCTACACCGAGTAAGCACAAGCCACAGAAGAGAAGGAAATGCTGGGTACCTGCACAGCTCTCCTGGGAAAATCTGCAGTTTTCCTAGGACTTGCAAAACCTGTTGTTATTTGTTAGGTTAACTTTACATTTCATCCACTTCATCTACAGCATTAAATCTTTCAATGTGCATTTTTTGAGGCTTGAACGAGAGAGAAAAAAGTAAAACATGCTACTTGCCCTTGAAAGGTCACATGTTGAGGAGATGACAGGTCAGCAAAGAAGCAAAGCTGTAAGTAGGCGTGGACTATTTCCCAAACCATTTGCATCAGAACAGTGGTGTGACATAACATTAGATGGATGGTATTGCTGTTAAAAATCAACATTTTTTTGCCTCTTGTTTTGAGTTTGGCCAGAGCCCACGTGTTTTTTTTTCCCTCCCTCTTTTCACCCTGATAAAATAAGACTTGCATGTGAATACTTCTGTAGAAATTGCATAGCAATAAGCCTAATAAAGAGAGCATCATAAAAGGAGTAGAATTTATATATATCTTCAGCACACAGAAAATAATCAGTCTGTTTCCAGATTAAATGCAGTGAGAAAGTTGTATTCAGAATAGCTGAATCTACCTACTTGACAGGATTCCAGCATAGTCTGAAGTTCAGTGTGTATGGGTATCAATGAAATTAGATAGGAGATGTTATTGAAACATGGAATGAGGGTAGGAATTCAGGGTCCATAAAGAGTAAATGAACACATTGCTGTCTCTACCTGTTTTCTCTCCCAACCTGTTCCATTTTTGCAAAGGACAGTCAGCTCAGCCATGTATAAGGATACCTCAAAAACTTTATGAAAAATATTTAATAGAAAAAATATATGTATGAATTGCAATATAAACTTCCTTTTTAAAAAGATTGATTTATTTTGAAAGAGTTACAGAGAAAGGGACAGAGAGATCATTTATCTGCTCTTTCGCTCTCCAGATGGTCGGGCCAGGCTTAGCCCAGGAGATTGATCCAGGTCTCCCACATGGGTGGCAGGGTCCTAAATGGTTGGGCCATCTTCTGCTGTTCTTCCAGGGCATCAGCAGGTAGCTGGATGGGAAGTGGAACAGCCAGGACATGAATCGGCGCCTATATGGGATGCGTGAATCACAATATTACTTTGCCTTCTATGCCATGACATGATCTCTATAACTTATCTTTTTTATTCTATTTCTCCATGAACTGTTTGAAGGAATCTTTACACCAGCCCAAAACTGACTTTTTCTTTATAAGTTGCTTGTTTGCTGAGATAGGAAGACACATAGAAATTGAAAAACTTTTAGAAGAGACAGCAATGTGAGGAAATTTTTAAAAAGCAAACAATTTTAGGTGGGGTAGGGGGAAAACATATTTCATTGTGGCAATAAAAGCATGTTAGACGTTTTAACTTCCAACAGTGTGACTGAGAGCTTTATGATGCTTTTCCATGCCTCCTACTCACTTCTCATGATACCTTCATTTTCAGAGAAAGAAACCTGAGATTCAGTTAAACAAAACAGTGATTTCCTGAAGGTCAAATGGTTGGTAAGCAGAGCATCCTGGCTTACAGGCCATGCTTCATAGACTGCATTTCCATTGTCAGCACTGTCACTTACCACCCTTAGACCCAAGAGCCTCATTTCTGTAACAGTTCATGGGAATAATTCTGTCTACCTCTTGGCATTGATGGGAGATTTAAATAAAATAATATGGGGAAATATCTAGCACAATAGCTGGCACTAAGAAATCTCTTGTCTGAGTCATTATTAGCTGACTTGGATACAGTGTTCTTTTTAACTCTATGAGAGCCAACTCCTATTTAGAATAAGTATAATTTTTCCAACAAAATGATATAAATAATTTTTAGATATTTCCCCATGTCTACTAAAATAGAAAGCAGAATATTTGAGTGTTAAATATCCTATGGGCTTACTTGTTAGATACATTGTCATATCCAATTTGCTTAAGTCTTTACAATGTATTTGAGTATGTGTACATATGTATAAAATGTGTATGTTTAGAATATATGTGTATAATGTTAAGCAAACTGGATAGGGAAATATAAACAGAAAAATATTTTTTCAGGGTTTTCATATTACCCTGGTCACTGAAAACATATCTCTTTAATATACTGCTCATGATTCTTCATGGACACTGAGAGATGAAGATTTGCAAAGCTTGCAAATGCAATGTACTTATATTAAGGGAATGATGGAATTATTTGGTGCAAGATTTTGAGTGCCTTTTTTTTTTTTTTTTTCCAGGGTGTCTTGGCTTTCCATGCCTAAAATACTCTCATGGGCTCTTCAGCCATATCTGAATGCCTTAAGGGCTGATTCTGAGGCCAGAGACCTAAATGGAAGATCTCTGCGAGTGAGATCCCAGTGGAAAGAATGGGGCTGTCAAAGAAGGAGGTACCTTTCTCTGAAGGGAGGAGAGAACTTCCACTTTGACTACGACCCTGTCGGAATAAGATCGAAGTTGGCGAACTCAAAAGGCTTCCATAGCCTTGGCAACTCATGACTAGAGCCTGGGGAGATTGCTGACACCATAAACAAGAGTGTCAAATTGTTAAGTCAACAACAGGAGTCACTGTGTACTTGCTTCTCATGTGGGATCTGTCCTTAGTGTGTTGTCCAATGTGAAGAAATGCTATAACTAATACTGAAACAGTATTTTACACTTTGTGTTTCTGTGTGGGTGCAAACTGATGAAATCTTTACTTAATATATACTGAATTGATCTTCTGTATATAAAGATAATTGAAAATGAATCTTGATGTGAATGGAGGGGGAGAGGGAGCAGGAGATGGGAGGAGTGTGAGTGGGAGGGAAATTATGGGGGGGAAGCCATTGTAATCCATTAACTGTACTTTGAAAATTTATATTTACTAAATAAAAAATAAAAAAATTTTGAGTACTTTAAATGTCCTCAAGTACATTTATGTCCTTCTACTATTTGTAAGAGACTTAAAAAATAACAAAATTACTTATTTCAAAACAACTAATTCCATTCAGAGCAAACACTCCCAAGAACATACACTATTCTTTTAGGCAGTCTATGGCAACCAGCCCCCACATGAGAAATGAAATCATTTCCCTCTGGGCATGCAGTTTCCACTGGAGTCTCAAGAGAAAGTGGATTACCAGTGCTGCTTGCAGGGCTGAGGAAACATCAGAGGGATGGCTGGGTGTGCACATCCTATCTGCTCACCTCTGTAGATCACCCAGAACAATGAGCAGAGACAAAGACACGGCCACTGTAAAGGCTTTACTTTTTAAAATTATTGTGTTCATATCCAAAATGTTGTGCCTTCCTTGGGTAAGGATGCTGGGATTTAATTCATACTCCATAGAAAAATGATACCTAGAAAAGAAGTATGCTTCTCCTTACCCTCTAGAAAGGAACTCATTTATGCTAGAAAACAGGAGATTTTTTCTTATGGCCAGCTACTTTCCAGATGGGTTTGAACCCTATCTTTATTACCCTCATTACCTTAGCCAAAAAGTAAGCCTGCAAGAGAGAGAAACACTAAATACAGTGATTGTGATGTTTAGCCTAACAATCCCTTTGAATTTGACGTTTGCTAGCTTAATTCTCCATATGTCCTATTTTCTGGATAGCAAGAAATAATAGGGAGTGAGCCCAGCAGTGATACGCTTTTCTAAATAGGGCAGGGTTAGAAAGTGGCTTCTTAGACTTTTTGCTTTCTCAGCGTCTTCTTGTAGATGGACCTAATATAGGAGTTTAGGTTAGTGCATGACTTAGTCAGTTTGGGCTGCTATAACACAGTAATATAGACTAAGTGGCTTGTAAACAACAGAAAGCTATTTCCCACGCTGCTGAAGGCTGGGAAATACAAGATCAAAGCCCTGGCAGGTTTGGTGTTTGGTAATGGCCCGTTTCATCTATGGTGTCTTGTCACTGTGTTACTGCCTAGTAGAAGGGGCTAAGCAATTCTCTGCAGTCCTTTGTAAGAGGGCATAATGACATGGACCAATCCCCACCCCCACCATGATCTGATCCTCTCCTGAACACCCCATAACTCAAACCATTCCTGTAGGGATTAAGGTTTTGACATGGAGGAGTGGGTGTTTGACCCAGGTGCTTAAGAAACCAGTGTGCCGTGTGGAGTATCTGGGTTTGATCTCTGGTTCCAGCTCCCAGTTCCAATTTCCTGTCGGTGCACACCCCAATAGGCAGTAGGTTATAGTTCAGGCTGCCATCCTCATGGGAGACCTGGGCTGTTCGTGGGTCCCAGCTTCAGCCCAGCCAGTCCTATCTGTTTTGGATATTTTGGGAGTGAACAAGTAGATGGGAGCTCTCTTTGCCTCTTTCTTTCAAGTGAAAAAAAAAATCTTTAAAAAATTTCAGAACACAAAATGCAGGGAGGGGACACAAACATTCAGTTTATAACAATGGAATTTTAGCTATAGCTGTACAACTAAACTGTCTTATGTAACTGTCCAGCTCAAGACATTAACAGTTACATTTCAAGTCTCTTCATTACCATTTATTAAATTAGTATGATTGGGAAAACTCACAAGAAGCTACACTATTTAAGTGCCTTCTCTTGTCTCTTAAGAATGGCCAATAAAAATATAAAATATGAATTACTTAGCAGAAAATAGGAAACAACATACATTTTTTCCTTAAACAATATTTGGGGCCAGAAAATGTCCTTTTTTGCGCTTCCCTCCCCCCCTTTGCAAGTAAGGAAGTTGTGCCTCATCCTTTATTTCACAAATGCATGATTACTGTTCAATATCATGTCTCTTCCAGTCTGCCCCCAAAGTTGCATACTAAGTGGCTTCTGCAAAAACTAGGTCAGTCATATTTGTCTCCAATTCATGGTCAGGGTTTTGGATCCATTTCTGTTAATTTCAGATAAAGTAGCAGAGGAAATATGATCTCCCCTACTGGGAAAGTGCAGAAAGTAGCATTTGCTACTCCTTTTCCTTTTCTCTGATGGCTAGAGAAAGTTAATGATCTGCTTAAACAAAATACACATGATCAGGGAGCCAAACTGGGAACCAGAGGAGAATCTTGATGCTTTCTATATATTTATAATTTTAGGAAAATATTCACAAAAGTGTTCTTAGGTATAGTTGTCTATGATTTTAGTTATTAAATGAGCTATAAAATTTAACCACATTCATATATGTAAGTGCATACATTTAGTTGTATAATGAGAATAGAGACATGTTCTCCCTGGTGGGAAAGGTGTAGCAATAAAATGTGATTGGGATAATTAAATGCCTTTGCTCTTTAACCTACCTGTCAAATAAAAATCAAATCTACAAACATTTATCAGTTTCTTGCTATGTTGTATGTGCCTCCATTACCTGGGGAGCTCTGTATTATGCAACCACATAGTTTTTTATGGAGCATTGCATGTTGTCTCGACTTGTTTGTTGTGCTACACTGGAATGTGTAATGAAACCTCATTAGTTTAGATTCTACCATTCTAGCTTTGAATTGAAATCTAAGCTAAATAAATTATAACAATAAGCTAGTAAGAAAAGATTTAAGTAACTTGGAATGTTTCAGCATTGTATTAAAAGCACTATTCGTAATCAATGGGATGATTGAATGAATCTTTATTCAACAAATATTTGTGGTAGGCACTGTGGTAGGTACGATGGGTAGAGAAGAAAATCTTGCCCCATGAATAAACTAAAGTCGACTTCTAACTGATCAATAAGGTAGGTGAAAACAACATTTTCAATAGATAACAGCATCATTTTATGAAACCTGCCTTTAACAACATAACTTTTGTGAAAGTGAAATTTTTAGCCAACTGGTATACTTCTTTCAAGTAATATGAAATGAAGAGTTTATGTTAATAATAACTCAAGTACATAGAGAGCAAGGTCCACAATCTTTTCTTTATAGACTGAAGAACAAATGAGCAAAAGGGTGGAATGACTGACCCTTCGCTCAGTTGCTGCTGTTTGAATAAAGCTCACCTAACCTCCAGTGAGGAGGAGTTCATGAGCAGGGTTTGGGAACTTAATTGATTGTGACCACATTAAAAGGATAATCTTACATTGGAACCAGGAGCATACGTGCATATTATTGAAGCAAAAATGTTAATAAATTGAAGTTTACATGTAGCAATACAAAATGATTAAAATTTTCCTTCTTGTTTTATTCTATTTCAGTTTTGTAAAAAATGCTTGTATCATCCTGCTAAATATATCTTACAACCCACCTGCAGTTTTTAATTGGATGAGCAAAAAAATCATTATGTTTAAGTTCACCTTCTGGAAAAATAAATATAACAGTTTTTTTCTCATTATGTACTTTATTATGATTTTGTTGGTAAATAACTATTTTATTGGAATATGTGATGTTTCACAAGTTTTATAAATAATCTTAGTTCTATCTTGTGTCAAGCTCTTTAAGACACAAAATTTGCTTTATTTTGAACTCAAAGAATCTATATCAGTGTTTCTCTGTCATTTAATGCTAATGTTTCTTTGAATTTTTTTTTGGATGATCTTTACATTGATGAAAGTTAAGGGATAAAATCCCCCACTATTATAAAATTGGAACCTACTTCTTCCTAAAACCTAATAATGTTTGTTTTGTAAAACTGGGTTCTTCAGTACTAGGGGTGTATACTTTACTAATCGTTACATCTTCTTGATGCGTTGATCCCTTAATCAGTATGCAGTGACGTTTTCTCATTTTTAATACTTTTGTCTTAAAGTAGATTTCAGCTGATGTAAGGCTAGCTATTCACTTGTGTTTTCTATTTGTGTGGAATATCTTTTTCCATTCTTTCACTTTAAATTTGTGTCTGTACTGGTGAGGTGAGTTTCTCATGAGGCAGTATCTGAGTGTTGTAGTTTTTTTTTTTTTTTTTTTTTTTTTCAAATCCATTCAGCTAATCTTTCTTCTAATTGAGGAAATTAGTTCATTTACATTGAAGATGATTATTTTTTAAGGTTTATTTATTTGAAAGGCAGAGGCAGAGAGGGAGAGAGAGAAGGGAGATGGAGGGAGAAAGTCTTCCATCCTCTGGTTCACTCCCCAGATGGCTGCAACTGCCAGAACTGTGATGATCTGAAGCTAGGAGCCAGCAGCTTCTTCCTTGTCTCCCACACAGGTGCAGGGGCCCAAGGACTGGGGCCATCTTCTACTGCTTTCCCAGGCCATAGCAGAGAGCTGGATCAGAAGTGGGACAGCTGGGATTGAACCGGTGCCCATTTGAGATTCTAGTGCTGCAGACCAGGGCTTTAACCTGTTGTACCAGAGCACTGGCCCTTTAAGATAATTGTTGATAATTAATTAGCCTTGTCATTTAAAAAATTCTTCACTTATTTTAAATACCCTTTGTCCTTTTCCTGCTTTCTTTGTTGACCATTGTGGTTTACTTTATTGGTTAGAATCAGTTCCCTTCTCGTGCTCTTTTGTGTGTTTGCTTTTCTAGTGGGCTGGCATGTTTTCATGATAGTAATTTTCTTTCTCTTGCTTCTGTATAGGACTCCTTGTACGACTGTTCTGGTGGTGAACTCCCTCAGGTTTTACTTGTCTCAGAAAGCATTTCTCCTTCATTATGGGTAGCTTTGCTGGGTGTAGCATTGTTGGTAGACAGTTTTTTTTTTTTTCTTTCAGAATTTAATAAGTATCATCCCATTACTTCCTGGCCTGTGAGGTTTCTGCTGAATAATTTGCTATTAGTGTAATGCATAGTCCCTTAAATGTGTCTGTTTTTCTCTTAAAGATTTTACAATTTTTTCTTTGTGCTGTACATTTGAGAATTTGACTGGAATGTGTCACATTGAGGATCGTTTTTAGTCCCATCTATTCTGGGTCTTGTGGGCCTCCAGTACTTGGGTAACAATATTTTTGCCAAAAATAAGGACAGTTTCAGCTATTATTTCATTGAGTAGGTTTGCTATGCCTTTCCTTTCATTTTCTCCTTGAGGAACTCCTAAAATTCAAATATTTGTTGAATGGTATCCAAAGGTTGGAAGTTGCTTTCACCCTTCCGAACATCTTTATTTTTTAAAATATTTATTTGAAAGGCAGAGTGACGTATGGAGAAGCAGAGAAACAGATCTTCCAACCTCTGGTTCACTCCCCAGATGGTCACAATGGCTTGTCCAGGCCAAAGCCACAAACTTGAAACTCCACCCAGATGTCCTTCATGGGTGGCAAGTGTCCTGGTACTTGAGCCATCTTCTGCTGCTTTCCTAGTCGCATTAGCAGGCAGCTGGAAAAGAACCCAAACCAGTGCTTTGATATGGGATGCTGGTGCTGCAAACAGTGGATTAACCTGCTGTATCACAATACTGGCCCCTGAAATTTATCTTACTCTCTTTTGTCTTACTGGGATATTTCATAATATTTGTTTTCAAGTTCAGCTATTCTTTCTTCTGCTTGATCAAATCTGTTGTTAAGGCTTACAATAGTATTTGTTATATTTTTTCAACTTTTATTTAATAAATATAAATTTCCAAAGTACAATTTTTTTTTTTTTTTTTTTGACAGGCAGAGTGGATGGTGAGAGAGAGACAGAGAGAAAGGTCTTCCTTTGCCATTGGTTCACCCTTGAATGGCTGCCATGGCTGGCGCGCTGCGGCCGGTGCACTGCGCTGATCCGAAGGCAGGAGCCAGGTGCTTCTCCTGGTCTCCCATGGGGTGCAGGGCCCAAGCACTTGGGCCATCCTCCACTGCCTTCCAGGGCCACAGCAGAGAGCTGGCCTGGAAGAGGGGCAACTGGGAAAGAATCGGGCGCCCCGACTGGGACTAGAACCCAGTGTGCCGGCGCTGCAGGTGGAGGATTAGCCTATTGAGCCGCGGCGCCGGCCATTTCCAAATTACAACTTTTGAATTACAGTGGCTTTTCCCCCATAACCTCCCTCCCACTCGCACCATGCCATCTCCGACTCCTTCTCCCATCCCATTCTTCAAGATTCATTTTCAATTATCTTTATATACAGAGAATCACCTTAGTATATACTAAGCAAAGATTTCCACAGAATGCACCCACACAGACACACAAAGTATAGAGTACTGTTTGAGTAGTAGTTTTACCATTAATTCACATAGTACAATACATTACAGCCAGAGGTCCTACATGGGGAGCAGGTGTGCAGTGACTCCTGTTGTTGATTTAACAATTGACACTCTTGTTTATGGCGACAGTAATCACCAGAGGCTCTCGCCATGAGTTGCCAAGGCTATGGAAGCCTCTTGAGTTTGCCAACTCCGATCTTATTTAGACAAGGCCATACTCAAAGTGGAAGTTCTCTCCTCCCTTCAGTAGTAAGCACACTGTTTTAGGATGTCATAGTTCCATGATTTGGGGGAAAAAATGGATATGCAACACACACAAAGAGCTGAGAGGCTAAGCATGTAGGAGATTGTGTGCAAGCCTTTTTGTCTTGAGTTCAGTTGTAAAGCAAACATTGTCACAAAGAGCAAACATAACAGAAATTTTGATAAGTGATTAAAGCAAGCCAGAACACAAATTGTCTACTGTGGCATTTGCTGAATGGCTTAAGGGATGCTAGCAAATCCATTACAAAATGTGCTTATCAGCCATTAAGAAGGGGTAAAAAGAGCTTCAGCCTGAATGTTTCTTCTAAAATATTATCTTGAAAATGACTGATTTTTCCAATTAACATTGTATAAGAATTTTGAAAAATTGTAAATTCAACATGTGATAAACATGTCCATATTTCTATTTTGTATTTTTACTTCCAATAAAGTACATGCTCTGTTTTATCAGAGAGTTCTGGTTCCTTGATGAAGTAATCTTTTTCTTACTTAATATAGTTAATAGTAAAAAATGACAAATGATGGCACTATAACAAAGAGGTAAAACAATGTTTTGGAGTGAAGTAGATTAGATTTGAATCCCAGCTGTGTGATTGCATGTGTTATTATCCTCTTTGAATTTCAGATTCTTCTTCAGATAAATGGAAGTAATAAAGCAAATTAGTATCATCCTTATGAGGTTGAACAAGTAGCATATGTAAAATGTTGCGAATAAACTATGAGAGCAGTCTATATGAGAAGGTATAAAAATAATCATAAATTTTAATTTCATTTGGTTTTAATTAGGAAGCAAGAAATAAGGGAAAGGAGAGGTGGGGAATTAGCATCCTTTGAATACTTCTATCAACAGGCGTGTTGTTGAATGTATTTCATTTAATCGTTCAAATTGTGTTGTTTGCCCATTCTGTTTTTCTTTATTTCTAGGAATCTTACTAGACTTATACTTCATCTTATCTTCGTTTTCTTACTCTGTCTTCTGTACCTCTCAACATCCAGGTCTCATATTAATCTTTATTTTAAATATTTTGAAATCTGTTCAACTTGTGTTCTCTATTCTGCTGTTTTTCCCCCATTTCTAGGTATGCTCTAACATTGACTCTTTAGCTGTGACTAATCTGCAGATTTCCTGAAATGAGTTTTAAACCTCGTCTACTATTTATTTCTACAAGGTTCCTTAAATTTCAAATTTGTCTGAAATTTAGATACGTCTTTTAAAATAAACTGCTTTAAAAGTATTTATTTAATAAACCTTTAAAATTGCTCCCTAATTCAAACTTAAGTGGGCTAATTCTACTCTTTGATGCTTGCTGTCTTTTTCTTGGTGAGCTGTCGGTGAAGTGCATCATAATGTTTGAGTTCAAATTTGCTTTTTTCAGGCCTTAACTGAGGGAATATCATGTGACTTGATTGTGAGAATGGCTCTCATGAGCTTTGTTTCTATTTTATCTATTCTTTTTACATTTCTGACACCAAAAGGTCTACATAAATTTGAAATTTTAAAATTGCCCAACATGGTGACTTTTAAAAAAAATCTTGTTGGAGACTTAAACACACACACACCCCCTAGATTCCAGAAAGTTCAAAATACATATTGTATCTTCCTGACAGGTAGTGGATCACTTTTACCCCAAGAATACAAATTTCTTTTTTTGTTAACTTTTATTTAATAAATATAAATTTTCAAAGTACAGCTTTTGGATTACAGTGGCTTCCCCCCCCCCCCAATAACCTCCCTCCCACCTGCAACCCTCCCATCTCCCACTCCCTCTCCCATCCCATTCACATCAAGATTCATATTCAATTATCTTTATATACAGAAGATCAATTTAGTATATACTAAGTAAAGATTTCAACAATTGACATTCTTGTTTATGGCATCATTCATCACCCGAGGCTCTTGTCATGAGTTGTCAAGTCTATGGAAGCCTCTTGAGTTCACCGACTCCAATCTTATTTAGACAAGGTCATGGTCAAAGTGGAAGTTCTCTCCTCCCTTCAGAGAAAGGTACCTCCTTCTTTGATGACCTGTTCTTTCCACTGGGATCGCACTCAGAGATCTTTCATTTAGGGCCCCCCCCCCACAGAGTGTCTTGGCTTTCCATGCCTGAAATACTTTCATGGGCTTTTTAGCTGGATCCGAATGTCTTACGGGCTGATTCTGAGGCCAGAGTGCTGTTGAGGGCATCTGCCAGAGAATACAAATTTCAAATGGTGACCCAAAGTTGGCTGTTGTGCCATTGCAACTACATTTGACAGATGCTTGGAGTGCCCACATCCTATGTAAAGGTTCAGGCTGTGTCTCCACATACAACCCATCTTTCTGCTGATGTACACTCCCAGCTGCCTGTATGAGACCTGGATATACTGATCCAGCCCTGGATATTGTAGGAATTTGGGGACTGAATGAGTAGAAATCTATCTATAGTAGGAATCTATCTCTCCCTCTCTCCCTCCCTGCTTTCCTCCCTCTCTGCAGTTCAAATAAACAAACATAGCTATAAAAACAGTAGTTGAGAAGCACCAAAACCTCAGCCTCTGTCTTTGTCTAGGCCTTAGTATAACTAACAACCCTGCCCCCTAGCTACTTAAATGGGAGGTGTATATCCATGTTAGGTATATGTATATCAGTGTATTTACTGATTACCTATTTTGTATCAGTAGCTCTAAATTCTTCTCTCTATACTGAACTTCAGCCTTATCCCTTATTTAAGGGGGTGGTATAAAGTCTTTCAGATATCTAAAATTCATAAATCTTTTGAAATGTACTGAGTGAGAAATTCAGGAATCTTGTTGTCTCAAGTCTTAACAACAGTTTGTGCTGTTATCAAGAACCATAACATGAATGAATCAAATTGACATCACGTGTAATCATTCTTAAGATTCTTATTGAAGCTGTGATGGTAATTGGTTAACAAAATGTTATCCTCCAAAAGAATAATTAAGTGGTGTTTCTTTTTTTTTTTTTTTTTTTTTTGACAGGCAGAGTGGACAGTGAGAGAGAGAGACAGAGAGAAAGGTCTTCCTTTGCTGTTGGTTCACCCTCCAATGGCCGCTGCGGCCGGCACACTGCGGCCGGCGCACCGTGCTGATCCGATGGCAGGAGCCAGGAGCCAGGTGCTTTTCCTGGTCTCCCATGGGGTGCAGGGCCCGAGCACCTGGGCCATCCTCCACTGCACTCCCTGGCCACAGCAGAGGGCTGGCCTGGAAGAGGGGCAACCGGGACAGAATCCGGCGCCCTGACCGGGACTAGAACCCGGTGTGCCGGCGCCGCTAGGCGGAGGATTAGCCTAGTGAGCCGCGGCGCCGGCCCTTAAGTGGTGTTTCTAAGTCTCCTCTTTGTAAACTTGGCCTATGTTATTTCAGCTTCTCATATCAGTGCTTAAATTATGGATTATAGAGTCTTTTTTTAAAGATTTTTTTTGTTTATTTATAAGAATTACAGAGAGAGGTAGAGGGGGAGGGAGGGAGGGAGAGAGGGGAGAGGAGAGGATGGAGAGGAGAGTGGAGAAAGGGGAGAGGAGAGGAGAGAGGGGAGAAGGGAGGGAGGGAGAAAGAGGAGGGAGGAAGGGAGAGAGGGGAGGGAGGGAGGGAGAGAAGGAGAGAGGGAGAGAGAAAGAATGATCTTCCATCCACTGGTTCACTACCCAAATGACTGAAATGGCCAGAGCTGGGCCGATCAAAGGCAGGAGCCAGGAACTTCTTCAGAGTCTTCCACATGGGTGCAGGAGCCCAAGGACTGGGGCCATCCTCCACTGCTTTCCCAGGCCCTTTAGCAGGGAGCTGAATCCAAAATGGAGCAGTCGGGACTCTAACCCAACACCCTTATGGGATGTAAGCACTGCAGGTTGGTGCTTTAACCTGCTGTGCCACAGTGCCAGCTCTGGATTATAGAATCTTAACCTCAAATCATTGACAAAATGAAAGGGGCAATCTTTGATATTATCATATCAAACACTTGTCCTATCATGAGCTTGAAATGCAAGATTTTTCCAGATAGGAGGGCAACATTGTGCATTCCCCTATAAGGATAAAAACCATTGCCTAGAGACCATAAACACTCAAAGATAAATTATACCTTACAAATAAGCACCAGGGCTTTTAACTCTATTGCACTTAATTACTGAAGAACAAAAACTGGGATCCTTTGTGTTATTTGCTTAAGGTTTCATTATAAATGGCAAAGACAGATTTTTTGTCCTAACAACAAAAGGGTTTGTCATGATTGAAGTCATCAATGTCCATATTTCCCCAGTCCTTACTTAACACATAGGAACTGAGCACAGTTTGTAGATTTTCATATGCTAGTGAGCATAATCACAATAGGAACTATAGCATAGAACATTTAAGGAAATAAGTTCATAAATTTTAAAGGCAAATAATAATAGTAATTTAAGCCTAACTATTACAGACATAGTTGAACAAAGAATAAAAATGTGATTTGTAAACAGTGAGTAATGAGAGCAAAACTAAGAATTCCTTCCATATCCACATTGTATTAAAAGTTGTCACAGCTCTATCAAAATTTTTTCCATTGACATAATTAAAATGATGTGAAACTACAATGCTATTATAAAATATTTACAATTAACTGTTAGATTTGATGTGAATATAATTGTATAATCATTTAAAAATTTAAGGTATACAAATTTCATGTATTTCATATGTACAAATTTAGGAACATAGTGATACTTGCCACCCTACTCTCTCCACCCATGCTCCCACTCTTCCTCCTCCCTCTCCTATTCCCATTGTTAATTTTTACAAAGATCTATATTCAGTTTACTTTATACTCATAGGATTGACCCTACACTAAGTAAAGTGTTCAACAAACAGGGACTGGTGCTGTAAGGTAGTAGGTTAAGCATCTGCCTGCAGTGCTGCCATCTCATATGAGCGCTGGTTCCGATCTCAGCTGTTTCACTTCCAATCCAGCTGCCTGGTGATATCCTGGGAAAGTGGTAGAGGAGGGCCCAACTACTTGGATCCCTGCACCTGTGTGGGAGACCCAAAGGAAGCTCCTGGTTTTTGGCTTTGGATTGGTCCAGCCTCAGCCTTTGTGGCCATTTGGGGAGTGAACCAGCAGATAGAAGACCTCTCCCTCTCTGTATGTAATTATGCCTCTCATGTAAATAAATAAATATTTTTAAAGAAGAGTTGAACAAATGATAAAATGAAAAAAAAAAAGTGTTCCTTAATAGTAGAGACAAGGGCTGTAAACAATCATCAAATTTGAAATCTTAATTTCATTCCAATACATTACATTTTAGGTACTCTATTAGTTACTGTAGATCAGGGAAAACATGGGATCTCTTTTTGGGATTGCCTTATTTCACTAAGTATAGTTGTTTCCAGTTGTATCCATTTTGTTGAAAAAAGACAGGATTTCATTTTCATTTTTTTTACCACTGAGTTGTATTCAATAATGTATATGTACCATAATTTCTTTATCCAGATATCAGTTGATGAACATTTGGGTTGATTCCATACATTAGATATAGTGAACTGAGCTGCAATGAACATGGGAGTAAAGGTAACTTTCATATGCTGATTTCCTTTTGTAGAAAAGTTATGAGTACTTAGTGAAACTAAGTTCTGTGTTTTCCAGAACCCTGCAGTTGTACTGCTAGGTATCCACACTTCAGAGAAACTCATGTACTAGCATGAAGAATTGTAAAGAATATATATCACTAATATTGGAGGCCAATGAGAAAAAAATTAAATAGAGCCGCCTGAGTGGGTCTCCAAAATATTGCATTATATTTCATGCAGTAAAGTAGAAATAGAATGATATATATTACACATACATATGAAGTTTAACACAAATATATATAAATCAATTCCATATCTTATTTATATATGTGTATGTAAATTGGATGAGTTGGAAATACTCTTGAAATACACTGAAAGGTAAAAATCAAGATAGAAATGATTTGAGATGACAGAAGGGAAAATCTTATAAAATCATAGATTTAAAAAAAAAAAAACTAATAAGTGAAGCTGGTGCTGTGCCATACTTGCAGTGCCGGCATCCCATATGGGCATGGGTTTGAGTCCCAGCTCTTCCACTCTGATCCAGCTCTCTGCAGTGGAAGATGGCCCCGAGTACTTGGGCTCCTGCACTCACATAGGAGATCAGGAAGAACCTCACGGCTTCAGATTAGCCCAGTTCCAGTCCATGTGGCCATTTTTGGAGTGAATCAGTGGATGGTAGAAAGACCTCTCTCTGTGTCTTGACCTCTCTCTCTCTCTCACTCTAACTGTGCCTTTCAAATAAATAAATATTTTAAAAACTAATAAATAACCAGGGATTTTACATAGAATGAAAACAGTAGCATATAATAGAGAAGGATATTCAGAATAACTTTTTATAACTTACTAACAGTTTTTTAGTTTATAAATGAGGAACAGTATATACAAGTGATGAAAAATAAGGGATTCTATTCATAGGATGCTGATCAAATACATGTGTGGAATCAAGTTAAAAATGAATGTAGGGATGAGTGCTTGGCCTGTGGTTAGGATCCTGGTTGGGAGGTTTGCCTCCCAAATAGCAGTGCATTGGTTCCAGTCCTGGCTCTGCTCCCAATTCCAGATTGTTCTAAGGTGTACCCTAAGAAGCAGCAAGAGATGGCTCACCGAGGTGGGTGTCTGCCACAGACATAGGAGACCTGGTTTGGGTCCCTGCCTCCTCAGCCTCAGCTTGGCCAAAGGTGGGCTGTTGTAAGCATCTGAGGAGTGAACTGGCACATGGGAGCTAGCGTTCTCACTCTTGCTGTTTCCCTACCTCTCTAATGAAGATAAATAATTTTTTTTTAAAAATGAAAATCTATGCAGTTTTTTTTAAAGATTTATTTATTTATTTGAAAGACAGAGTTAAAGAGAGATAGAGACAGAGAGAGAGGTCCTCCATCCACTGGTTCACTCCCCAGATGGCCGCAATGGCCGGAGCTGCACTGTTCCGAAGCCAGGAGCCAGGAGCCTCCTTCCTCCAGGTCTCCCACGTGGGTGCAGGGGCCCAAGGACTTGGGCCATCTCCCACTGGTTTCACAGGCCATAGCAGAAAGCTGGGCTGGAAGAGGAGCAGCCGGGACTAGAACCAGCACTCATGTGAGGTGCAAGTGCTTCAGGCCAGGGTTTTAACCAGCTGTGCCACAGTGCCGGCCCCTGTTTTTTTTTTTTTTTTTTTTTTTTAACTTTTATTTGTGTTCTGCATTTTATGAAAATGTATGTACTACTTTTATATTCATGAAGGGGGGGGGGCGGTCAGTGGATCTGTGGAACCATACCTGAACCACTCTGTTTAAGGAATAGCAAGACTTGAGTTCAAGAGACCAAACTCATTAAAGAAGCAAATAAATTTTACACTGGAAAAAAGGAACAATAAAACCTTTTTAAAATTTTGAAAAAAAATTACTTTTTACCATGAAAATACTGTACTGGAAATCTCTGTATGTAACTGTATATCCCCAGTAAAAGCTAGCAGGTGCTGTGCTCCACAGCAAGCATCCTGTCCCTGGAAAACAAACAATAAAAGTGATTGAGGGTACTTTAAGTACATGAGTGCTCCTTCAAAATGATTGGAAAGTTCTAGTTGTTCAAAGTCTTCTTTGTATTCATCAATTTCCTGCTTATCTCCTTGGATTTTGATGGTTTGGGTTAAAAAAGAAAACTACTTCCCCCCAGGAATCCTAGACTTTTAATTGAATTAGGATGCTTGCTTTAAATTTTGACATAAGAAAGAAAGGTTCATAGTAGTGTCAGGTCTTGGGGTACAGTGTCAAAGTCAGAAAATCTGTAAATCATTGTCTAGTTCCATTAGAAACAGTATAAGAAAGAGGGCGAAGGTGGAAAGAACACGAATGAAAAGCTTCTAGGGTTCTTGAGAAATGTCAAGTGATTTTCACTTTAACGTTGAGGCCAAATTACATCAAGGAGTTTCTTTAGAAATTATCATTTTAGAGAACCAAGGCAAAATAGAGGAAACACGGTGAACAAATCTCTGACTCCTTTGGCTTAACTGCAATTAGAAATAGAAGAATTGCTTTTCTTTAATTAGGAGTTGGGAAAGTATTCTATATATTTTATGGTAATTTCTTCTAGAACATTTCAGCTTAGGATATATATTTAAAACTTAATGAAGAGGTCCTATTGGTCATAGAAAATATGTCTAAGATACATTAAGAGACAGGACTACCTTTAAAATCACCCCATCTTAGGCTGCATCTTTCCTGGTAAAACAACTGCTGTTGCCTGCATGACTCTCTGCAGTCCTTATCCTCATCTTAGTGCCTAAAACCAGCCAACCGTTCCGTAGCATACAATTGAGCTGATTATTCACCTACCTCAAAAAGATCAACTCTGAAAGAACTAGGTTCAAAGGTCATCCTTCATTACCTCTGCTCTGTCCCAATCTCACACCCAAACTACATGCTCCAAATTTTTCCTCCGTAACTTAGGACCTGTCATTAATAAAGCCACTTTTATGCTCAATCTCTACTCTTAAGCCTCCATTTCTCTTACTGCTCTCATCAAAATCTAGCTCTTTAGTAGACCCTGTGTGTCCTTGCAGGATGGGACTGTATTGTCTCTCACACTTCCTGTGGCACCAGATTTCAAGTTTGAGCAGTGTTCCTTTATTTTCATTGCCCCTTTCTAACGATTTCTCCTTCATTCCCTATGGGCCAGCTCCATTGGGGTTTATATGATCAGGTAATATCCCAATGACCTTTTGTCATCTGCCTTTTTGACAATTGCTCCCACTCCCTTCAGTGAAGATTTAGGTTCAGCTTAATCCTTCTTCAACATCACTCCTGTCATTAGGATTCATGACTTCAGTTTCCACAAAATTATTCCTTGCATATACTCAGTGTCTTCACTTAAATTATCCCATCTTCTAACCTGTAGTAGCTCTCCATTTTTGTGATCCGACCAAAGATATCAAGTGTAATAACTGCATTCTTGTTATAATTTCAATTTGAAATATCCCACAGGCGAACTATCCCCTTTATAGCATTCCTCTTTGTTCTTGTTGGTCTGATCCATTGGGAGACCATATCAACTCATCGTACACCTTCTTTCCTCACATTCTTCCTGACCTGGAAGAATTAGACCAATCACTTCCAGCCCTCTTAGCTGGTTCTTCTCTTTCCCTTTGTGTGAAACAAATCTACTAGATCTCAGCACTAATTAAATTTGGCTTCCCACCCATTTAGTATCTATAACATGGCTGAAGAAAAGTACATACCCAGGTCGGCTGATCTTACCTCGATTCCTGACCACCAAACTGAAGTGGCCACTAGGGTGACTAGAAATCCTCTCACACTTCCCGAGTCCATTCACTCTCTCAATTCCCAAGATGACTATTTTGTATCTTGTCATTGCTCAAACGTTGAACAACGCTCCTCTACTCTCAGCGGATGTCCTTGCTTCGTATTTCATCATTAAAGAATCTAATACGAAACCAAACCACTCACCCTTACACCTTACCATACTCCAGTTGACGTGGATGATTCTGCCTGCTTTAATTTAAGCTCCAGATATGCAGGAAATTATTTTTCCCTTGACCATCTCAAAACCATGGCTCCCACAGTGCCTCCTTCCTCTTACAGTTGATTTTCCCCTTCCCATGTGACCATTTTCAATACTATCTAAACATGTTGCAAGGTCTGTTAAAAAAAAATTATGTTCCCATGTCTCAAAACTTTTTTTTTTTTTTATTTTGGAGGCAGAAGGTGGCAGACAAACGCCCATCTGCTGGTTCAAGCCTCTCTCCATTCCACCTTCTACCCCCACCCTTTGCTACACATAGAGCCAACCACAGCCAATGCAGCTGTGGGCAGGCTAGAATCATCAGGAGCTGGGACTAAAAGCCAACTCTCCAATGTAGGGGCTAGGAATCTGATTATCTGAGCAATCAGTGCTGCCTTCCAATGTCTGCATTGATAGGGGGCTGGAATCTGGAGCCAGAGCTGGGAGTCAGACCCAGACACACCAATGTGGAGTACAGGCATCTTATCCTGTAGGGTAAATACTGGTTCCCCATGCTCTCATATATTTATCCACCCGACTTTTGTGTTCTTTCTAGCAGATGTCCTCAGCACTGTTGTCAGTATTCACTGTTTCTATTTTATCTTCCTTATTTTGCTCTTAAAATTAGTCCAAATAAATGCTTGTATTAATTTAGTGAAACTTCTTTGGTTATTGTTTCCAAAGAACTGCATATTGCTAAATCTATTGTCTTATTCTTAATTCTCATTTAATCTCATAATAACAAAGACTACTACCACTCCTTCATGTAACACTTTATGTACTCTCCAGGGCAATATTTTCTCTTTCCCTCCTCACATCTCCCCCTTCTCTCCCTATATTACAGTTGTTCTATTATTCTTTTCTTCACTAATGCTCAGTATCAGATTTTCCCAGCTCAATTCTCAATTTTTTTCTACTTTCTGTCAAGTTTCACCACGTTTACTCATCTAATACAATTACTTTAAATACCATGTTCAGCCCTGATGTTGCTCATGAAATTTAGGTTCATATTCAATTTCTAAACTTAGATTTATAATAGGCATCTTCAACCTGCCAAAAACTGTTTCATCCCTGTTTCAGTGAATGAAAATTTCATTCACATAATAGCTTGAGGCCAAAAAGACTTGGAATCATCCTTGATTCTTCATCTCTCTCACTACTTCCTCTCTGCTCACGATTCCAATCCAATGTTGCAACAAAATATATCTGTTCTCTTTGAAATGCAACCAGGATTTAGTTACTTTTCATAACGCCCTGATAATAAGATGTTATTATTTCAGTTCAAATAGTAAAATAGCTTTCTAACAGGTCTTTTGACTTTGTCAATTGTTCTTGCAGTGTTGTCTCTCCAAAGGAGTAGAGTTTCCTTAAAGACATGTCATTTCTGCAGTGGTTATTTAGCCTGCCGGTTAAGGCGCCAGTTAAGACCTTATTGGAGACCCTGGCTTTGGCTCCTGTTTATAGCCTCCTGCAAATGCAGATCTTGGGAGACAGCAGATGATGACTCAGGAAGTTGGATTCTTGCCACCTTTATGAGAGATCTGCATTGAGTTCCTGGCTTCCACATGTGAGCCCAAATCTTTGCAGGCATTAAGGGAGTCAACCAGAGGAAGGCAGCTCACCTGTTTGTCCATTTTGCTGTCTCTCCAGTTAAGGAAAAAAAAACACACACACAATTTCATTCAAGTACTCATGTGCTCAAAGTCCTTCTCAATCTTCCCATCTCACTCAGAACAAAATGCAAACTCCTTAAGGTCCTGTGTGATTTATTGGTCTAGACTCTACTTTCCCCCATCACCTGACTCCTAACGCTCGCCCCTGAGTTCACTGCACCAGTCATAATAACCTCCTTTACTCTCCAGAAACATCCAGTCGGTTCCTGTCTCAGGCCTTCGGGCTTACTGAAATACTTATGCTCTGAGAGCTCTCCTTTGTCCACACAACGTACCGTCTCATTTTATTTTGGCCTCCTGTTCTAAAATTGCCTCTTCAGTGAGGTCTTTTCTAACCACCTTACGTGAAACAAACGAACAAACAAAAAAGTTCTCCTAGCTGTTTCCTTTTACTTTATAGCATTCAAGCTGGTTTTTTGTTTATTCTTATCATCCATCTCCTCCAGTTAAAATATAAACTTCACGAAGGCAAGATACTTGCTGTTTTATTCACTATTATCCCTTACAGTCTAGAGAAGCACTCGGCACATAAGGACTTAGATTAATATCTATTGGATGCCTGAGAAGTAAATCCAGGAATATCATTTGGCAGTACATACACACACCCACACATGACAAATAGCGTTTTTTTTTTTTAAATAAGCATTTCTACTATTGCTACTGATGGCAAGAATAAATAATGATATTGAAGTCTTACATTTTTTTATAAGTTTTCTTTACATTGGAAGAAAACCATAGGCTTGGACTTTCAGGTATGCAAAAAGGGCAATAAGAGGCTGTTTAAGGAAGGGAAAGGGGATTTTATAGTCATAAGTTAGAAAATTTAGACTATTTGAAAGTGACACTGAAACTTTTGGGGAAGTTACAGATTTGTCCTTTAAAATCTTTAGAACATATGAAAGGATGGCAGTGATTATTTAAGATAGCAAACATTATGGATATCTTGGAAAATTTTTAACTGTATGATTCATGATGTAGTGATTATGGAAGAAATTTTCTTGTAAAACATTTATGCCTTATAATTTGAAATATTCTGTACATTTGGCTAAAATCTCATTTTCACTGTGACCCAACAAACCTTTTCACTGGAACTCAGTATTTTTATCCCCAGAGCCATTAGTAAAAACTCCTCTATCCCTTTCATGATTCAGTTCCCAGTCCTTCCCCTCTGATTTTTACCATCTCCAATCCATTGATCATAGCTCTTTTATCCATCATGTGTCATTTTCTACGTTCTTTTTGACCTGTTTTAGCTGCAACAGTTTCACAGCTAAGGCTCCCATTCATAGAACATCTCCCTCTATCCTTATCCCTCTTTTTTCAGTTCTTCTTTTTGGAAAAGCACAAGCACTGAGCAGACAAATCTCACTTTTTCCATTGCCTAAATTCGAGTTTAATTTGAAACACACGCATGCCCCATGTTGACAGTTACTGCTTCAAGTTCATGACAACCAACAACACACAACCTTTGGAAAAGCCTTTGCTAATCTTCTTGATTGCATTTTTTACTTGTTTTTATTAATTTTTGTATCTGTCTCTTTCCCTCTTTCTATTTACTTTAGTTTTTTTTCTTTCCTTTCTCTATTCTTGCAATGACTTCTTTAATCATTGATTTTTAGAATTTCTTCATGTTTGACCAAAAGAGATCCTCACCACAACACATTGTAATTAAACTCACCACAGTGAAACATAAAGAAAAGATCCTAAAATGTGCAAGAGAGAAACGTCAGATTACTCTCAGAGGATCTCCAATCAGACTCACAGCTGACTTCTCATCAGAAACACTACAAGCTAGGAGGGAATGGTGAGATATAGCCCAGGTACTAAGAGAGAAAAACTGCCAGCCCAGAATATTATATCCTGCTAAACTCTCATTTGTGAATGAAGGTGAAATAAAGACCTTTCACAACAAACAGAAATTGAAAGAATTTGTCGCCACTTGTCCAGCCCTGCAAAAGATGCTTAAAGATGTGTTATACACAGAAACACAGAAACACGGTCATCAATATGAAAGAAGGTAAATGAAGGAAACCTCACAGCAAAAGATCACAGGAAGTTCAAAACATATATCAGAAAATATCTTTGGCAAATGGCAGGGCAAAGCTACTACTTATCAATAGTCACATTGAATGTTAATGGCTTGAACTGTCCAGTTAAAAGACACCGATTGGCTGATTGGGTAAAGGAACAAAACCCATCTATTTGCTGCCTAAAAGAAACACATCTTTCCAACAAAGATCCATACAGACTGAAAGTGAAAGGCTGGAAAAAGATATACCATGCCAACAGAAAAGAAAAAAGAGCAGGCGTAGCCATCTTAATATCGGACAACATAAACTTTCCCACAAAAACTGTTAGGAGAGACAAAGAGGGGCACTATATAATGATTAAGGAATCAATTCAACAGGAAGATTTAACGATTATCAATGTATATGCACCTAATTACAGGGCACTGGTTTATTTAAAAGATTTGTTAAGGGACTTAAAGGGAGACTTAGACCCCAATACAATAGTACTGGGGGACTTCAATACCCCACTCTCAGAAATAGACAGATCAACAGGACAGAAGATCAACATGGAGACAGTAGATTTAAACGACACTATAGCCCAAATGGATCTAACAGATATCTACAGAACTTTTCATCCTACACAGAAAGCATTTACATTCTTCTCAGCAGTACATGGAATCTTCTCTAGGATTGACCACATACTAGGCCATAAAGCAAGTCTCAGCAAATTCAAAAGAATTAGAATCATACCATGCAGCTTCTCAGACCATAAAGGAATGAAGTTGGAAATTAGCAACTCAGGAATCCCTAAAGCATATGAAAACTCATGGAGATTGAACAACATGCTCCTGAATGAACAATGGGTCATAGAAGAAATTAAAAGAGAAATCAAAAATTTTCTGCAAGTAAATGAGGATAACAGCACCACATACCAAAACTTATGGGATACAGCAAAAGCAGTGTCAAGAGGAAAGTTTATATCAATAGGTGCCTACATCAAGAAATTGGAAAGGCACCAAATAGATGAGCTTTCACTGCATCTCAAGGATCTAGAAAATCTGCAGCAAACCAGACCCAAATCTAGTAGAAGAGGAATAATTAAAATCATAGAAGAAATCAACAGGATTTTATCCAAAAAAAAAAAATTACAAAAAATCAACCAAACGAGGGGCTGTTTTTTTGAAAAAATAAAAATAAACAAAATTGACACCCCATTGGCCCAACTAACTAAAAAAAGAAGAGAAAAGACCCAAATCAATAAAATCAGAGATGAAAAAGGAAATGTAACAACAGACACCACAGAAATAAAAAGAATCATCAGAAATTACTACAAGGACCTGTATGCCAGCAAACAGGGAAACCTATCACAAATGGATAGATTCCTGGACACATGCAACCTACCTAAATTGAATCAGGAAGACATAGAAAACCTAAACAGACCCATAACTGAGACAGAAATTGATACAGTAATAAAGGCCCTCCCAACAAAAAAAGCCCAGGACCAGATCGATTCACTGCTGAATTCTACCAGATATTTAAAGAAAAACTTACTCCAATTCTTCTCAAACTATTCAGAACAATCGAAAAAGAGGGAGTCCTCCCAAATTCTTTCTATGAAGCCAGCATCACCTTAATTCCTAAGCCAGAAAAAGATGCAGCATTGAAAGAGAATTACAGACCAATATCCCTGATGAACACAGATGCAAAAATCTTCAATACAATTCTGGCCAATAGAATGCAACAACACATCAGAAAGATCATCCATCCAGACCAAGTGGGATTTATCCCTGGTATGCAGGGATGGTTCAACATTCGCAGATCAATCAACATAATACACCACATTAACAGACTGCAGAAGAAAAACCATATGATTATCTCAATAGACGCCGAGAAAACATTTGATAAAACTCAACACCATTTCATGATGAAAACTCTAAGCAAACTAGGTTTGGAAGGAACATTCCTCAATACAATCAAAGCAATTTATGAAACCCAACGCCAACATCATGTTGAATGGGGAAAAGTTGGAAGCATTTCCACTGAGATCTGGTACCAGACAGGGATGCCCACTCTCACCACTGCTATTCAATATAGTTCTGGAAGTTCCAGCCAGAGCTATTAGGCAAGAAAAAGAAATGAAAGGGATACAAATTGGGAAGGAAGAACTCAAACTATCCCTCTTTGCAGATGATATGATTCTTTATTTAGGGGACCCAAAGAACTCTACTAAGAGACTATTGGAACTCATAGAAGAGTTTGGCAAAGTAGCAGGATATAAAATCAATGCACAAAAATCAACAGCCTTTGTATACACAGGCAATGCCATGGCTGAGGAAGAACTTCTAAGATCATTCCCATTCACAATAGCTACAAAAACAATCAAATGCCTTGGAATAAACTTAACCAAGGACGTTAAAGATCTCTACGATGAAAATTACAAAACCTTAAAGAAAGAAATAGAAGAGGATACCAAAAAATGGAAAACTCTTCCATGCTCATGGATTGGAAGAATCAATATCAACAAAATGTCCATTCTCCCAAAAGCCATTTACAGATTCAATGCGATACCAATCAAGATACCAAAGACTTTCTTCTCAGATCTGGAAAAAATGATGCTGAAATTCATATGGACACAGAGGAGACCTCGAATAGCTAAAGCAATCTTGTACAACAAAATCAAAGCTGGAGGCATCACAATACCAGATTTCAGGACATACTACAGGGCAGTTGTTATCAAAACAGCATGGTACTGGTACAGAAACAGATGGATAGACCAATGGAACAGAATTGAAACACCAGAAATCAATCCAAACATCTACAGCCAACTCATATTTGATGAAGGATCCAAAACCAATCCCTGGAGTAAGGACAGTCTATTCAACAAAAGGTGCTGGGAAAACTGGATTTCCACATGCAGAAGCATGAAGCAAGACCCCTACCTTTCATCTTACACAAAAATTTACTCAACATGGATTAAAGATCTAAATCTGCAATCTGACACCATCAAATTACTAGAGAGCATTGGAAAAACCCTGCAAGATATAGGTACTGGCAATGACTTCTTGGAAAATACCCCA
Organism: Oryctolagus cuniculus; assembly: GCF_964237555.1. Lineage (NCBI taxonomy): Eukaryota > Metazoa > Chordata > Mammalia > Lagomorpha > Leporidae > Oryctolagus > Oryctolagus cuniculus. The sequence goes on from NC_091433.1 coordinate 153,135,995, forward strand.
GAAGCACAGGCAGTTAAAGCCAAAATTAACATTTGGGATTGCATCAAATTGAGAAGTTTCTGTACTTCAAAAGAAACAGTCAGGCAAGTGAAGAGGCAACCAACAGAATGGGAAAAAATATTTGCAAACTATGCAACAGATAAAGGGTTTATAGCCAGATTCTACAAAGAGATCAAGAAAATCCACAACATCAAAACCAACAACCCACTTAAGAGATGGGCCAAGGACCTCAATAGACATTTTGCAAAAGAGGAAATCCAAATGGTCAACAGGCACATGAAAAAATGTTCAGGATCACTAGCCATCAGGGAAATGCAAATCAATCCACAATTAGGTTTCACCTCACCCCGGGTGGAATGGCTCACATGCAGAAATCTACCAACAATAGATGCTGGCGAGGATGTGGGGGAAAAAGGGACACTAACCCACTGTTGGTGGGAATGCAAACTGGTTAAGCCACTTTGGAAGTCAGTCTGGAGATTCCTCAGAAACCTGAATATAACCCTACCATTCAACCCAGCCATCCCACTCCTTGGAATTTACCCAAAGGAAATGAAATTGGCAAACAAAAAAGCTGTCTGCACCATAATGTTTATTGCAGCTCAATTCACGATAGCTAAGACCTGGAACCAACCCAAATGCCCATCAACAGTAGACTGGATAAAGAAATTATGGGACATGTACTCTATAGAATACTATACAGCAGTCAAAAACAATGAAACCCGATCATTTTCAACAAGATGGAGGAATTTGGAAAACATCATGCTGAGTGAATTAAGCCAGTCCCAAAGGGAAAAATATTATATGTTCTCCCTGATCGGTGACAACTAACAGAGCACCAAAGGGGAAACTTGGTGAAGTGAAAAGGGCACTATGAGAAACGGTGACTTGATCAGCTCTTGTCCTGACGGTTGATGTACAATGTAATACTTTATCCATTTTAGTATTTTTTGTTCTAGTACCGTTGGTTGAACTCTGTAATTAACACACAATTATTCTTAGGTGTTTAAATTTTAACTGAAAAGTGATCCCTGTTAGGAATTTGGAAAGCATTATGCTGAGTGAAATAAGCCAGTCCCAAAGGCACAAATACCATATGTTCTCCCTGATCGGTGAAAACTAACTGAGCACCAAAAAGGAAACCTGTTAAAGTGAAATGAACACTATGAGAAACGGTAACTTGATCAACCCTTGCCTTGACTGTTGATGAATAACCTAATACGTTATCCCTCTTAGTATTTTTTTTTGTTGTTGTTCTACTTAATACTTTTGGTTGAATACTGTAATCAATACACAGATATTCTCAAGTGTTGAAACTTAACTGAAAAGTGATTGCTGTTAAATATAAGAGTGGGAATAAGAGAGGGAAGAGATGTGCAATTCAGGACATGCTCAAGCGGACTTACCTCAAACGGTAGAGTTAGAAACATACCAGGGGATTCCAATTCAATCCCATCAAGGTGGCATGTACCAATGCCATCTCACTAGTCCCAGTGATCAATTTCTGTTCACAATTGATCATAATGATAAGACTAAGAGCCAAAGGGAGCACATAAACAAGACTAGTGTCTGCAAATACTAGCTGATAGAATAAAAAAGGGAGAGAACGATCCAACATGGGAAGCGAGATACACAGCAGACCCATAGAATGGCAAATGTCCTAACAGCACTCTGGCCTCAGAATCAGCCCTTAAGTTATGTGGATCTGGCTGAAAAGCCTATGAGAGTATTTCATGCATGGAAAGCCAAGACACTCTGGCAAACAAACAAACAAACAAACCACCTAAATGAAAGATCTCCGCGAGTGAGATCCCAGTGGAAAGAACAGGTCATCAAAGAAGGAGGTACCTTTCTCTAAAGGGAGGAGAGAACTTCCACTTTGACTACGACCTTGTCTAAATATGATCAGAGTTGGTGAACTCAAAAGGCTTCCATAGCCTTGGCAACTCATGACAAGAGCCTAGGGAGATTTCTGACGTCATAAACAAGAGTGTCAATTGTTAAGTCAACAACAGGAGTCACTGTGCACTCACTGCTCATGTAGGATCTCTGTCCTTAATGTGTTGTTCAATGTGAATTAATGCTATAACTAGTACTCAAACAGTATTTTTCACTTTGTGTTTCTATGTGGGTGCAAACTGTTGAAATTTTTACTTAATATATGCTAAACTGATCTTCTGTATATAAAGAGAATTGAAAATGAATCTTGATGTGAATGGAAGGGGGGAGCGAGAGGGAAAGGGGAGGGTTGCGGGTGGGAGGGACGTTATGGGCGGGAAGCCATTGTAATCCATAAGCTGTACTTTGGAAATTTATATTCATTAAATAAAAGTTAAAAAAAGAATTTCTTCATGTTTATACATTTAAGTCCATAACTTCTCTAATAAATGTATCTCACTAGGTTTCATATATTATATTTTTATGATTAATTAAATAGTCATAATATTTCTAATTTCCACTGTGATTACTTCTTTGGTCTATGGATTATTTTTAAAAACATCTTTTGTTTTCTTCTAAACATATCAGGTTTTTTTCTAGTTACTTTATACTTCTCTAGGTCAGCTCCTATGTGTTGCAAGCATATATTTCACATAGCTTAAATACTTTGTAGTTTTCTGGGACTTTCTTTAAACTTAAGATATAAAACTTATTTTTTGGGTTGGTTCAGTTGACTTGAAGTGATTTTTTACCCTGTAATTGTTACCATGTTATATGTGTCAGTTATATCAAATTTCTTATTTTTTATAAATATCTTTATCTTTTCCTTTAGTGAAAAAACAATAGATATGTGTGTTCAAAACCCTGTGATGCATCTTTTCTTCTATTGTTCTGTCTTTGTTTATATGCTGTGATGGTATGTTATGACAAACATACAAACTTAGAATTGTTACATTCTCCAGTGAACTGAAACTTTTATAATTATGACATGTTCTTTTATTGGATAGTTCTTCTTGCCTTAAAGTTTACCTTATCTAATATTAACATAGCTATATTAATGTACGAGCTTCCTATTCAGTGTTAGTTGCCATATATGTGCTTGTGTGTGTGTGTGTATAAATTTTGTTTGAAAGTCTGAGTTAGAAAGAGAGAGAGAGAGAGATCATTCTTTCATCTGTTTGTTCTCTCCCCAAATGGCTGCAACTGCTGGGGTTGGGCCAGGTGGAAGACAGGAGTCTGATCTGTGTCTCCCACATGTGTATAGGGAACCAAGGACTTGGGTCATCTGTTGCTTTCCTAGGTGCACCAGCAGGGAGCTGTATCAGAAGCCGAACAGCTCAGACTCAAATTGGCACCCATATGGAATGCTGGCATCTCAGGCAGCAGCTCAACATGGTAGACCAGAAGTTGGCCTCATGCCTTAAATACAGTTTTTCCAGTATTTTGCTTTTGACTATTTTACATCCTGGAATAAGAAGCATCTCTTGAAATGTGTTTAGCAGATACTGTGCAAGCTCCATTCATGTTCCTTGGGGCAAATTTACCATCAGAACTTGTGCATGCCAGCTGGTCTTCCAACAATCAGGGTTTCATCTTTTTGGCAAGGCTTCCCTCAGACAGTGACTATTCACTTGGCTCATGAGTAGAACTGTCAGGAAGCACCTCGAAATTAATCTCCCTCTAAAGGAATTAATATCACCTAACAACTGACTCACTCATAGATAGGGGAGTATAAGTACCTCTGTCACTTTCATTGTTGCAGAGCTGTGGGATTTTGCACTATTTTCTGGAATGGAGCACGAGTCACCCCCTCTTGTTGCCAGCTTAGTAACACTTTACAGGCTGTCTTGCCCTCCTGGTATCACAACACCTTCTCCCACCTGTGTTCCCTGCACTCCAAATCAACTGTTTGTACTTGATTCCAAACTAAGGCCAACACTAAGACAAATATACCTAAAAAGTCTTGTACCCTAGTTTGACACTCAGTCTAACAATTCAATTATTTAGGCTTTTTACATTTAGTGTAGTAACCGAGTTGAAGATTTAACCCTACCCTCCTGCTACTTGATTTCTACCTATGTCATCGGTTCTCAGAGGTTGTTTTCCCTCATCTTGATAAGCTTTAAAAATGTTACACCCTCCCCCTACCAGTTCTTTAGGCAACATCATTTTGCTGTTTTAGTAGACTTTATTCGTTATAATTTACATTTTGACTTATTTATATCTGATACATTTATACTTTTACCTTCCTATAGCCAAACAGTTTGTAAAGGCTTTTAGATAACTTACTGTGCATAGTGACCCAGAAGGATGAATAATTACATGCAGAATGTTGAGTCAACTTTCTTAAATGTCAATTGATTTTTTCTAATTAAAAATAGGAAGTAGTAAATCTTGTATATAATTATTCTTAAAGTTTGAAAATGAATCATCTCAATGTTACATCCTCTATGATGTTAAATAAAGATAAAAGATAATTCGGTCGACCTTTGAAAAATCAAATCCTACTTTGTTGGTATTAGAAGTATGCTCACTGAGTCTATGATTGATCAGGACCCTGTGTACTGAAAGGAACACAAGCTTTTCAAGTATACTTTGGGTGATCCACTTTGAGACATGTATTTTTGCCCTAAGACAATCAGTTTCTATTCCAGGACATTTTTTAACAAAAACAAAAGAAAATAAAGCCCAGAAGCAATGTGATGATGAAGTAAGGAATGTTATACAATCCATTTTCAGGTCATGAGGACAAAAAAAGAAATGCTGTTGCATATTTTGAATGGTCATTAATTCAAAGTGTTAGGGATTCGGGGTTTCTGCCTTCCCTCTAACTCAAATGGATTGAAGAAAATACTTGCAGACACAGTGTCTAGGTAACTATCTATCTTCATTTTTACAGCAATGTTGGTAAAGAGAAGGGATTAAATTATATATACATCTATATAAATGTAGAAAAACAAAACTGAAGAATACAGATGAGATTGAAAAAAGTTAGCTTATTCAGTGCCCACGGAAATGAGCAAATATTGAAATCCAATTATGTAGAATCCTTTCTGTAATACCATTTCCTATATCAGACAATTCTAAATTAAACAGGCTTATCATGGACCCTTCATACCAAACAATCTCACTGCCTAAGACCTGTTCATGTTTTCCTTATCTGGAAGTCGCGTTTTCCTTGTTCATTACCTGACTTCAGATGATGTGCACTTTATGTCAGGTGTGACAGAAAAGGTGGGTATCGGCTCTCCAACTGTATGTGAAACAGTGTGTGAGTGATTCGGGAGAACATTCTGCCGGATCCGTCGGAGTGTGATTTCTATGCTGAGGTTTTGTTTCCTAAGTATCTCTGGAGTAATGAGGTCAGTTAGGGGCAGAGGAAGCTAAACAGTTCCTGATCTCGGGCTAGAGCAGAGGTACAGTGTAAGCGTGCTAGCGGCTTATGGGAGTAACAGAGCCCTGACTGAGAAGATGAAAACGAAAGGGGGCAACCCTTGGCAAAACCGAAGTCAGCAGTGTCTGTTGTCAGTACTTCTGTATCCTGTGGGCTTTCCTACCATTAGAAGTGCTCCATATCATCCACACATTCAATTCCTCAAAAAATGTCAACTGACAGAGTATCTAATAGATCTCTCAGTGATGGCCTTGTTGTAAAGACTGTACATCATTAGGCTTTTAGAATTTAAATATATTAAATTATTGAAACACACATCTTACTCCTTTGCCCATTTTTCACACATGTCAGAAGTCTTTCCTTTATACCTTATTTTTGTTACATGGAGAATAGGCACTAAGTTGGTACACAAATGTGCTGTACTACATACACACACACATACACATAAATGAAATAATTTTCCCATTAACACTGAACTCTGGTCTTCCTTTTGCATTGAGATATCAATTCTTGATTATGGCTTAAACTATTGCATTTAGCCACTCATATAAAATTGAGTTAAAAGTCAAGAAAAATTCTTAGCAATGACATTTCAGAAGCCCTTAAAAATTGAATTTGAGTAATAAGAAGTACTTGAAATAATACCAGATGTCTATTTCTCCACTATCATGTAAGATTCATTTTAATGATTTGGAGGAAAATTAGCTGAACTTGGAGTGATCCAGGAGATCCATTCTGTTTATGTAATATGGGAGAATTTACAATTTCTACAAACTTGTGTTACTAAAAAATTATAATTCTGAAAGAATTCTAAGCAAATGAAAAAATATGACCATCTTGCTGCTTAATTTGTCAGTGAGAATAAGAAAATATATGTCAATGGCAGATTCATGGAGAAATAATACAAAAATTCTAATGTGTATATGAAACCTAAAATATGGGATCCACAATATAATTTGTGAAATTTCTATGGTAAGTGATATTTAGCACAGAGCAAAGAAAGGCTGTTGCACTCCTTCCCCTATTTTTGCATGCTTCTATCTGTCTTTGCCTAATTCTCATCATTATTATAATAGGTGCTAAAGCATTCCTTTTTATTATTATTTCAATTATTTTAATAGCAAAATACAAATTTTTCAAGTGCCTTTGGAAAAAACTGCCCTTGTCTCAACTGTTGAGGAACAGAATTCTTTACTTAGTATAGAGTTATTCTTATGAGCATAAAATTAATTGAAAATAGGTCTTAGTAAAAAACAAGAATTGGAATACGAGAGGGAGGGGGAGGAAGAATGGGAATGGAGGTAGGGTGGGAACAATCACTACATTCCTAAATTTGTATTTATGAAATGCATGAAGTTTTTTTTTTTTTTTTTTTTTTTTTTTTTGGACAGGCAGAGTTAGGTGAGAGAGAGACAAAGACAAAAGTCTTCTTTCCGTTGGTTCACCTCCCCAAATTGCTTCTACGGCCGGCGCACTGCGCCGATCCGAAGCCAGGAGCCAAGTGCTTCTCCTGGTCTCCCATGAGGGTGCAGGGCCCAAGCACTTTGGGCTATCTTCCACTGCCTTCCCAGGCCACAGCAGAGAGCTGGACTAGAAGAGGAGCAACCAGGACAGAATCCAGCGCCCCAACTGGGACTAGAAACCAGGGTGCCGGCGCCACAGGCAGAGGATTAGCCAAGTGAGCAGTGGCGCTGGCAGAAGTTTGTATATCTTAAAGGTACTGGGAAAAATAAACAAAACAAGTTAGACCAAGATTTTTCATGAATGTTGGCTAACAAATTTGAAATATCATATTGGCATTCAACAGATTTTTCATTAATTTTTGAGGTAATGCATTTTAATTTGCATTATAGTCAGACTTTCTGATCCACTAAATAATGGTAAAATAAAAGGTAAAAATAAAAACTAAAATAAAAGGTAAAAAAAACCATAGATCACCAGAAAAATAGGCCAGGGCTAAAAACAATAATCAAATGAAATGATGTTCAAGTTCACTCATATAAAATAAACCTTCTTAATTCTAAAAATTTATTTTAATTATTTTAAAGAAAAAGAGATGGAGAGGGAGAGAGACTTTTCATCTGCTGATTCACTCTCCAAATCGCTACAAAGGCTAGGGCTTGTCCAGGTCAGAGGCAGGAGAATGGAACTCTATCCAGGTACCTAATGTAAGTGCAGAATCCCAGGGACTTGGGTCATTTTCCACTGCTTTCACATGTGCATTAGCCATGGACCTGGATTGGAAGTGGAGAAGCTGGGACTCAAACTGGTGATCGTATTGGATATTGGTTTCATAGGCAGTATCTTAGCTTTCTGTGCCTCAACACCAGCCCCACATATAAAGTAAATCTAAAAATAGTCACAAAATCATTGGAACTGTAGTTGTACATAATTCTTAATAGTTCAAGAAATATTTAAAACAAGATTTGGATAAAAAAATGTGTGTAGTTTGTGTACACAGAGGAATATTTAGCTATGAAAAATGGAATTCTATTACGTAAAACTTGCAAATGAAGGATATCATGTTGAGTGAAGTAAGCTGGACACAGGAAGACCGGAACTGGGGCAGGTAAAGCCACCGCCTCTGATGCTGGCATCCCATATGTATGCTGGTTCCTGTCACAGATGCTCTCCTCCTCATTCAGCTCCCTGCTAATGGCCTGGGAAAAGCAACTGGAGATTGTCCAAGTACTTGGGCCCCTGCACTCACGTGGGCGATGTGGGAGAAGCTGGGAGCTTCTGGCTTTGGTCTGGGCCAGTGCTGGCTGATGCAGCCATTGAGGAGTGAATCAGTGAATGGAAGGTCTCTCTCTCTCTGTGTCTCTCCCTCTCTGTCTCTGTTAAGTCTGACTTTCAAACAAATAAATGAATGTTTTTTTGAAAAAAGACAAGTACTGCATGGTAATGGGAGCTGGAGATAAAAAAAATAAAAGAAGAAATGTCTCTGTGTATCACTTTTGCTGCAAATACTGTGTTCTGTTAAATTTGTTTTAAATATTTGACAAAATTCCATTTTTAAAGAAAGCATTGTGTTTAATAATTCTAATTCAATATTGTATTTTTAATTTATAATTTAATTGCATGTGAAATTCCTTTGTTGTATACCTATAATTTTTATGGATGTCTAATTACTAGTACAATTTGGTTATTTTTGGAAAATGTATTATATCTGTCTTAAAATACATTAATTGTTTAGTATAGAGTAATTGGTACATTAAACATGATTTTGAATTTTTATGTGAAATCTATCTTCTTTGGTGAAATTCTGGTTGAAATATTTTGTCCATTTTGTATTTTTTAGAGATTTATTTATTTATTTTTTCAGTTGAAAGGCAGAGCAACAGAGAGGTGAAAAGACAGAGACACAGATGTTGAATCTGTTGGTTTACTCCCCAGATGACCACGAGAGCTAGATCTGCCAGGTGGTGCTAGGAGGTAAGAACAGCATTCTGGTCGGCCACTTAGGTGTCGGGGGCACAAGCACTTGAACCATCTTCTGCTTTCTCAGATGTATTAGCACAAAGCTGAATCAGAAACAGAGCAGGTTGACATGGAACTGGCTATCAAAATGGGGTGCCAGTGCAAGCTTCAACCTCATTGTGCCACAATAATGACAAGCCAATGCACCCAACTCACAAAAATGAGTTGTTCGGTTTCTTACTTTGGAATTTGGAGAGTTCTTTATATTGACACAAGTCCTTTTTCAGTTTTGTGGTATTCAAATATTTTCTCTGAGTCTCTAGTTTGATGTTTGCTCTCTTTTCAAAGTCTGTTGAACAAAAGATATTTGAGGCCCAACTGGTGGGTTTTTGTTGTTGTTGTGTTTTTGTTTTTGTCTTTGCTTTTATGGATTGTACATTTGGTGCAATGTCTTAAAATTCATTAACTTCAGACCACAAAGATTTCTCTCCTTTGTTTCCTTCTAAAAGATTGATAATTTTATGTTTTACATTTAGGTCTGTGAACTATTCTGTCAAATTTTGCATAAGGCATAGTATGTGGGGAACAGTCTATTTTTTTCTTGTTCATGTGGATGTCCAGTTTTTCCAATCTCACTTCTATTAATTTTTAATTTTTGTCAAAGATCAATTGATCACACTTCTGGTCTCTTATTTTACCCACTATTCTAGGTGTCTATTGTTTTGCTATTATTTCCCCCATTTGAATTACTATAAATTTATAACTTTTATTTAATTTTTAAAGATTTATTTTATTTTTTTGAAAGACAGTTACAGAGAGAGATGGATCAGACAGAGATCTTCAACTGCTGGTTCACTTTCAAAACACTCTCAACAGCCAGAGCGAGGCCAGGCCTAAGCCAGGAGCTGGAGCTTCAGTTGGGTAGCTGACATGGCTGAAGGGGCCCAAGGACTCAGGGCATCTTCTGCTGCTTTTTCCAGGGGCATTAGCAGGAGCTACATAGGAAGTGGGACAGCCTAGCCTTGAACTGGAGCCCATATAGGATGCCACACTGCAGGCAGTGATTTAACCATGATGCCACATTGCTGGCCCCCGTAGTAACTTTCAGAATTGGATGTGATGCCTAGACCTTCATTCCTTTCTTCAGTATCTTGTCTAGTCTGCTTCTGTTGTCCTTTCATGTAACTCGTAGAACCAATTTGTTTATATCTGTCAACTGTGGTTGCTTTGTCTATAGATCATTCTGAGGGGAATTTTCTACATTGAGTCTTCCATTCCATGACTACTCTTATGTTTTTAAATTAACTTAAGTCTTCTTTGATTTGCTTTATTGGATTTTCAAAAATTTGAGTTTCCAAATATCATGGAAAGATCTTTTTATATTTATACTCAATTATCTAATTTTTGCAAGTATTGTATATACTTAATGTGAGTTATAATTTTAGTTCACAATTATTCATTGGTGGCATACTGTAACTATACAGAGAACTTTGAAAAATTTGAAAAAAATGAAATTCAATTTAATCTGATGCTAAATTTTTGAAAATCCATGCAAAGTTTTATAATATGCATTTTTATGAACTATGTGAAGACCTCTTGTATATACAGATATCAAAATTTTTTTCACCAAAATATGTTTTCATTGTATTTGCACTAACTTTTTGCAGTATCTTCATATTATTATCTGCAGTCACAGTGCTATCAAACAGATCTCTTGAACTTATTCTTATCTGATTTTGTGTTCTTTTTTCCAGCAAACGCACAACCCACCATCTCAATTTCTTCAGCCTCTGGTAACCATCATTTCATTATCTACTTCCATGAGACCAAATTTTATATTGAAAAGATACTTGTATTCCTGTGTTTCTTGCAGCATTGTTCACAGTAGCCAAAATATGGAATTAACCTCACTATCAATGGATGAATGAGTAAAGAAAATGTGGTGCATACATGCAGTGGGATACTATTCTGCCAAACAATGAAGGAAATCCTATCATCTGTGAAAATAAGGATGAATCAGGGGAAGATTATCTTAAGTGAGACAAGCCAGGCACAGAAACAAATGCTGAATGATCTTATTCATGTACATGTGTGGATAGCCTTATGAGAATTCTTTAATGATTAAGTTAAGGAAATTCCCTCTATTCTAAATTTGCTGAACAGGTCATGCGTGGATATTTAATTCTTTTTCAAATACTACTTATGTATTAATTGGTGTGATTATGTGGCTTATCTTTGGACTGCTAATACGGTAGATGATTGATTTCTAAATATTGAAAAAGCCTGATTCCTGAGATAAAGCTCAACTGCACAAGTTTAATTATTCCTTTCTATATATTGCTGGATTTGAATTCTGATACTTGATGGAAAAGCATTGTTTGAAGAGTTTGTTGAAGACTTATATTAGTAGGTGATAAGATATTGTAGGTTTTTAAAAACTTTTTTGTTTGATTTTAGGAGTAGAATATAAAGGGTTTAAACAATAATCAAAACTCAAGATGTCTATCACATACATTTACTTTTTTCTGTACAACCATAAATCAAATAGAACATGACACAAATAGTCTCCAAGTGTGTCCATTTTGTTGCCAAAGGCAGAATTTCATTTTTTTTATGCTGAGTAGTATTCATTATGTACATACACCATGATTCCATACCTTAGCTATTATGGACTGAGCCAGTATAAACATGAGGGTATAGTAACTCTTTCATATGTGATTTCATTTCCTTCGGATAATTTTTCAGGAGTGGGATGACTGGGTCACATGATAGTTCTATTTTCAGAATTCTGAGAAATCTCCAAACTGTATTACATAATGATAATTTACATTCCCACCAACAGTGGATTAGAGTACCTTTTTCTCCACATCCTCACTAGCATTTGTTACTTTGTAATTTTTGGATGATGGCCATTAGAACTAGGGTGAGGTGAAAATTCCTTGTGGTTTTGATTTGCTTTTCCCTGATAACTAGTGATCCAGAGCTTCTTTGTGTCTGTGTGTCTGTGTGCTTGTTCATATTGTTAGCACATTTCTTAGCTGGATTGTTGGTTTTGTGATTGTTGAGTTTAAGTTCCTTATAACTTGAATAATAATCCTGTATCAGATGTATAGATTGCAAATATTTTCTATTGGTTGCCTCCTTGAGTGTTTCTTTTGCTGTACACAAGCTTCTTAGCTTGATGTGATCCCATTTGTCTAATTTTGCCTTTATTGCCTGTGCTTCTGGGACCTTATCCGAGAAGTCTTTGCCTATACTGATATGTCGCTGTGTTTCTTCTGTGTTTTCCTCTAGTGATTTGATGATTTCAGGTCCGAAGTTTAGGTCTCTGTTCCACTGAGAGTTGATTTTTGTATAGGATATAAGGTAGGGGTTTAGTTTCAAAGTTCTACATGTGGAAATTCAGTTTTCCCAGCACCATTTGTTGAAGAGACTGTCCTTTCTAAAGAGAACCCTCCTCTACTTTGTAAGAGTGTGTGAAAATGGAATTAACTCTTCTATAAATGCTTAGTGAGATTGACCAGCGATGCCGTCTGGGTCTGTGGACTTCTTTTTCAGAGGGCATCATTGGAATGTTGAGTCTCTGTAACAGTTACAGGGCTGTTACGTCATCTGTTTCACAATGAAGCTTGGGGCTTTTGAAAAAGAGTTCTATTCCATCCAAGTTGTTGAATTTATGGGTAATGAATTGGTAGAGGTATTGTGCTAACCATTTTGTATCAGTAGAATCAGTAGTGATAACTCATCTTTTTTCATGATTCTGGTAATTTATGTCTTCATTTCTTTGCCACTTTTGCTGTGGATATATCAACCTTATTGGTCTTTTCAAATACCTAGTTTCTGAATTCACTTACTTCCTTTATTGCTTATTAATGCTTACTATGTTAGTTTCTTTCATCTATATGCTTTGGGTGCACTTTGTTGTTCTTTTAAAAATGTAAATTTAGATTTAGTTGCAACCTTGTTTTCTAATATGAACAATTAATAAAAATCTCTTTTCACTGAATAAATTTTATTTTCATTTTTATTCAGTTCAGAGTGTTACGACTTCCCATGTGACTTCTTTGAACCATCGGTTATTTACAAGTATTTTTTTTCAATTTCTATGTTCTCAAGGAGTTTCCTTTTATCTTTGTGTTTTTATTCACAGTCTAATTCTGTCATAGTGGAAGAACTTAATTTGTAATATTTAGATTATTTTAAAATTAGTAAGATTGATTTTAACCCAGATTTAAAAATATTTAATTATTTATTTATTTGAAAGAGTGTCAGATAGCAAGGAGAGACAGAGGAGGGGGCAGATATTTTCCATACACTGGTTCACTCCCAAAATGGCAGCAACAGCCAGGGTTTGGCCAGGTTGAAGCCAGGAGCCAGGAAATCAGTCCTAGTCTTCCACATGGGTGGCAGGCACTCAACTATGTGAGCCATCATTTGCTACTTCCCAACACATTAGCAGAGAACTGGACTGGAATCAGTGTCTGGGACTCAAACTAATACTCTGATACAGGATGTGGGCATCACAACTGGCAACGTAACCCACAGTGCCACAATGCCTGACCCTTTGGTGAGATTTCTAGGTCTACTTGACAACAATGTGTATTCTGCCATTGTTCAGAATGATATATAAATATCAGTTAGGTCCTATTGCTTCAAAGTATTGTTCTGATCTTCAATAATCGTACTGAAGTTTTTCTAATTTTATATTTATTACTAGGAAGGAGTTGAAGTCTTCAAGGACAAATGTGGATTTATCTTTCATCCTTTCTGTTATGTCAGTTTTGCTGCCTACACTTTGAAACTGTTGTTTTTTCAACCACATTTAGGATTCTTTTATCTTTCTGGTGAGTCAACCCTTTTATCATTGTGAAGTGTTCACTTTTGTCCTAGTAATTTTCTTTATATTGAGGTCTGATTTGTCTTAATATTTTAAAAATTATTGGAGAGGCAGAGTGAGAGAGACAGAGCGAGCACTCTGATCCACTGAGTCTCTACCCACAGGCTCACCACACCTAGCATGGGGTCAGAGCAAAGTCAGGAGCAAAGAACTCAATTCAGGTATCCCACGGGGATGGCAGGGGTCCAGATAATTGAGACATCACCTGCTGCCTCCACAGGTGCCCATTTGCAGGGAGCTGAAATTAGAAACAAATGCAGGTCTCCAATCCAGGCATTCTAATACAGGATGCAGGCATTCCAAATAGAATTTTTTTAAAGATTTATTTATTTATTTGAAAGTCATAGTTACACAAGAGAGAAGGTGAGGCAGAAAGAGAAAAACAGGTCTTCCATCTGTTGGTTCACTCCCCAATTTGCCACGGTGGATGGAGCTGTGCCAATCTGAAGCCAGGAGCTTCTTCCGGGTCTCCCACGTGGGTGCAGGGGCCCAAGGACTTGGACCATCTTTCACTGCTTTCCCTGGCCATTGCAGAGCTGGATCAGAAGTGGAGCAGCCAGGACTTGAACTGGCACCCATATGGGATGCTGGCACTGCAGGTGGTGGCTTTACCTGCTATGCCACAGTGCCAAATAGAATCTTAATTGCTAGGCCAAAGTCCCACTCCATCTAAATTTAATGTAGTTTCCACAGAATTATTTGATTTGGTTTGCAAGTTCTATTTTTTCAAGTTTAAGCTACATATGTTGTGTTTAAATGAATTTATGCTATGCAATATATTTTCGTTCATGTTAAATAAATTTTACCTATATTTTAATACATTTCAAAATCCTTTAACATACATTTTAACATATTTGGATTTAAGGTTTCCTTTCTTAGTATTTTCTGGGGTTTTAAAATTAATTTATTCAAAAGACAAAGTGAAACACACACATACACACACACACACACAGTAAATGGCATTAACAGGGCCAGATCAGGCTGAAGATGGGAGCCAGGAACTCTATCCTGGTGTCTCACTGGCTCATTTCACTAAGCACAGTGGTCTCCAGTTGTAACTTTTAGTCACCTTTCTTTGAAATATTTTCTGCTGGACTTTACTTTTTCTGCTTTGTGTATTATAACATGAATATTAGACTTTTTGTTATATCTCACAGGCTCATTTTTTTCTTTAACTTTTATTTAGTAGATATAAATTTCCAAAGAACAGTTTATGGATTACCATGGCTTTCCCCCCATAACTTCCCTCCCACCCGCAACCCTCCCATCTCCCACTCCCTCTCCCATTCCATTCACATCAAGATTCATTTTCAATTCTCTTTATATAGAAAAGATTTAGTATATATTAAGTAAAGATTTCATCAGTTTGCAACCACACAGAACATAAAGTGTAAAATACTGTTTGAGTACTAGTTATAGCATTAATTCACATTGAACAACACATTAAGGACAGAGATCCTACATGAGCAGTGAGTGCACAGTGACTCCTGTTGTTGACTTAACAATTTGACACTCTTGTTTATGACATCAGAAATCTCCCTAGGCTCTTGTCATGAGTTGCCAAGGCTATGGAAGCCTTTTGAGTTCGCTGACTTGAATCTTATTTCAACAAGGCCATAGTCAAAGTGGAAGCTCTCTCCTCCCTTCAGAGAAAGGTATCTCCTTCTTTGATGGCCCGTTCTTTCTACTGGGATCTCACTCACAGGGATCTCTCATTTAGGTGGTGGTGTGTGGTGTGTTTTTTTTTTTTTTTTTTTTTTTTTTTGCCAGAGTGTCTTGGCTTTCCATACCTAAAAGACTCTCATGGGATTCCAATACAATCCCATCAAGGTGACATGTACCAATGCCATCTCACTAGTCCAGGTGTTCAATTTCAGTTCACAATTGATCATACTGATAGGTCTAGGAGTCAAAGGGAATCACATAAACAAGACTGGTGTCTGCTAATACGAACTAATAGAATAAAAAAAGGAGAGAACAATCCAACATGGGAAGTGGGATACACAGCAGATTCATAGAATGGCAGATGTCCTAAATAGCACTCTAGCCTCAGAATCAGCCCTTAAGGCATTCGGATCTGGCTGAAGAGCTCATTTTTTTCCCTCTTAGTTCTGAATACCTAATTTTTATTCACTTGTCTTTAAGTTCACTGAGTCTTTGCTCTCAGAACCCTGCTGTTCTATTGACCTTGAACATTTAAAAAAATAGGGATTGTTACTGGTTCTTAACATTGTACGTGCTCCTTCTTTTATATGAGAGAGGGAGAAGGTGGGAACCCAACCTCTGGATCACTCTCCAAATGTCCACAAGGCTGGGAGCTAGGAACTCAGTCCAGGTCTCTCACATGGATGGCAGGATCCCAATTATTTGAGCCTTCACCACTCCCGCCCAGAGTCTGAATTAACAGGAATCTGAAGTCAAGAGCCTGAGGTGAGTATGAAACCCAGCTACCCTGATATGGGACAAAAGTGTCTTCAACAGCAGCCTAACTCCTAGGTCAAACACCGGCCACTGGTTCTTTTCACTATCTCTCCTTTATTTGCTAAAAATTTCTATCTCTTCACTTGTTTTAAAAACATTCACTGAAGTATATTGATAGCTGCTTTAAAGTCATTTGTGAGATAATTCCAGCAGTTGTGTCATCTTGGCATTGACATATGTTGTCTTTTCCTGGTTCTTCATTTACTAAGTAATTTTAGAGGGTCTCTTGAGCACTTTGAATATTAGACTGTGAAAGTCTGCATCTTACTTGAATCCTATGGAGAATGGTGATTTAAAATAAAATAAATTAACAGGTGTCCCTCAATATGGTTAGATACTGGTTGCAGGATTTGACTAGCCCTCTGTGATTGCGGTTTCAATATTAGTTCCATTTTAAGTTTTGCAGTGTTATACAGATATGTTTCATGGATTAACTACTCAGTGGCTCATTGTTCTCAAAGCATTCAGAATGATGTTAAGATTAGATCTATCCTCTGGACAAATATCATATGTTCTCTCTGATAAGTGGTAGTTTATAGAGTACAAAAAAGTAATGTTTATGAGTGAAATTGACATCTTAAGATTTGATTATTTTTTACAGCCCTTGTTTATACTCCTGAGGAGCAGTGGTCTGTCTACCTTCTGCTTGTTGGATTCTTCATTTAGTGCAGGACTAAGCTTGTGATTATAAAGTCTATTGACAGCATGTTATCACAAAAATTAAAAGAAAAACAAGAAAGCTGGGGGAAAGAGGGAGGGAAATACTGTTAGGTTCTTAAAATTATATGCATGAAATACATGAAATCTGCTCTCTTCATATCAATCAATCAATAAATTTGTTAGATTTAGGAAGCTGGTATTGTGTTACAGCAAGTAAAGCTGCTGCCTGTGATGCCGGTATTTCATATGGCTGCTGATTCAAAATCTGGCTGCTCTACTTCCTATTAAGCTCCCAGCTAATGCACCTGGAAAATCAATGGAGAATTGGCCCAGATCCTTGGGCCTCTGCACCCATATGGGAGACCCTTAAAGAAGATTCTTGGCTTCAGCCTGGCCCAACCTGGACATTGTGGCAATTTAAGGAGAGAAACAGCAGAGAGAATATCTCATTCTCTGCCTCACCCCCTCTCTCTCTGTAACTGACTTTCAAAAAAAAAAAAAAAATAAAAATGAAGGAAATTAGATCTATGCATGGGCTGCTGGGGAAGAGGCTGACATTTCAAAAACAACTTAATGCTTTACTTTAATAAACTCCTTCCTCTCTTTTATCCCTCTAACAATTTATGGTTCTGGGAAGCTCCCTGTTCTGTGCTCTGTGCATAAAGCTGAGCTTCAATTTGCCAAGGCCTGCCATATGTTTCCCATGATCATGTCTGCCTCTGCACGTGATAAAAGGAAATGCATAAAAGTAGCAGTTGAGTCCCCGCACCGCCTCACTGTCTTGGAACCACAGGTTTTCTCACCACAGAAGAAAGTCACTGTCCCCCAGAGTTTTAGGATTTCATGGGCTGTTTTATATGGCATTGTTGGTGCCAACACTGTCGTGGAATTACTTGGTGGCTAGCATGTAAGAGAAAGGAGAGAAAGTGGAGGATTCCATCTCTGTCTCTGACTGTTAGGAGACTCTTTCTGCTGACACCAGCACCAGAGAACCTTTCCTGGAGCTGCGGCTGCCAGTTTTGGGTTGTCCTGAGTTGAGAATGTGACAACTAAAGGAAAGCTGAGGAAGAGGTGCTAACCAAGAGTTGAATGCTACTTTGAGTTCTCGTCTTGTTTCCCATCTGCTAGGGTTCTCTATTGTCCAGCCCTTAAGTAGCTGCTCCATGCATTCCGTGTAGTTTGCATGGCTGTATTTGGTGGGAGAGACAAGCGTGGAAAGTCCTAAGTCTTTCTTAACCAGAAACAAACTTTCGCATGCAGTGTTATGAATGATTTTAATTGTTTCAGTACTGTTAGTAACTTATTTTTAAATAATTTCTTAATATTTGAAAAGGCTCATGAAGAAAAAAACACATACATATTTGCTTTTGGCATCGGTTACTTTTTCTACGCTACTCTGAAATCTGTCATGCTGTAAAATCAGTCAAAACAAATTGATTGTTTGAGAAGCAGTCACGACAACACTTCTTTTTAGATAGAGTTCATCACTGACTAAAACCCAGTGCTATCCAGTGTTATACGTAGGGAATTATTTCAGTTGAAATGGGTTTGAGATAGTCACAGAAACTCCAAGATAAATGTCAATTGAAAAACATCTAAATAACTCATTAGAGCTTATGCACAGTTTTACCTTTCAACCATTTTATATGTGATAATTAGCCCAGTGCATAGCACAAAGAATGAAACAGAGATGTTCAAAATATGTTTGTTCAATATGTTCAAAGAGTAAACCGATGGATCAATCAAGCATACACTGAATGTGTTTTGTGCATAAGAAAATTTGATGTGTGGAGAAAAGTAGGTAATCACCATTTGATCACTGAAACCCAGGAACTCTCACAGCCGGAAACAGGCCCAGAAATGACTCTACATTATCAAAGTGAAACAAATGAGAGAGATTCTGGGAATCTTATCAAAAGGAAAAAAGGAAAATGTAAACACAGATCAAAATATTTTTGTTGATATTTTAATATTATACACAATATTGTTTAAAATTGTAATTTGATAGAAATCTGATTATAGAGTTGGGAAATTTCTTTTTCTAAGTCTGCTACTATCCATCTCCCTGATTATACAGTCCATGTATTTTCTCAATATTTATCTCTATATCTGAACAAAAAATTTTTATTTGTCCGCTGCGTATTTGTCTCATCTTATTGTTTTATGTATAACTTCTTCATCAAAAATTAATAAATATTCTCATGTTCTCTTTTGATTTTTAAAAATAATATAAAGCATCAGACAAAGTTGGAGCCTCCAATTCTTCCTTCTCATTTTACTCCCTGGAAAGGAGTTATTATTTTGAGGTTGATTTATATCTTTCTGGTCCTGTTCTTAATATTTTGACTATGAGTCATGTGTCCAATTATTGTCATCTATTTTTTATATTTTAAAGAATATTTTCTTCATTAACTGTAAATATCCTTTGATAGCTTGCTCTTTGGAGCAATGGAAGTTAGGTTGTCAGTTAAATGTATGGACTTGATATTTATTCTTCTATGACCATACAATCTAATTCATTCATTGAACAGAAAAAATTATCATAAATCAAGAATTTTGTATTTTTATGTTTTATTCCCAATAAATTCGTAGCAATTTGAAAACAATGTAAACTGATGATGCATTTCGTATACTTAAGCCTTCAAGCATCATGGCTTTGCAACGCAGCACACTGTACAGTATTGGGTGTTGACTCCTGTGGTCATTTGGCTGGGCGGAAGTGTGACTCACTGTTGCTACCCAGCATTCTGAGAGTGTAGTATAGTACTATGTATCACTAGCCGAAGATCAAAATTCAACATTTGAAGTATGGTTGAAAAACCTTTAAGTTGAGCCATCGTAACTCAGGGACTGTTCTATGATAGTGTACATGTTCCACACCAATAGGTTGAAGTTCGGTTTGCTCCACTGTTGCATTATCAACCAGGGCTGGGCCAAGACTGGAGCCAGGAGCTGGGGATGTGCATTAGCCAGAAGATAAATTGGAAGCCAAGGAGCCTAGAAACCATGCATATATGTCCTTTAGATTTTGGAGAATATATGATGGATTCTCTTAACATCTCTAGAATTGACATTTCTTGGCCCAGTGTATGTATATCTGGTTTGTGAGACACTGATAAACTGTTTTCCACAATAATTTTGCTGTCAGGGTTTAAGAATTCTGACTTCTCCACATACCATGGTATTTGTCTGACTTACAATTTCCTGAGTATGAAATAGTATTTTATCTGCCATAGCTTTTTTAAAAAAATATTTTTAGTTTTTTGATAGGCAAAGTTACACAGAGAGGCAAAGACAGAGAAAGAAGTCTTCCATCTGCTTGTTCACTCTATAAATGGCCACAATGGCCTAGACTGGGCCAGGTGGGTAATCCGGAATCTGCAACATCAACCAGGTCTCCCAAATGGGTGGCAGGAACCTAAGCACTTGGGTCATCCTCCACCGCTTTCACAGTGGCATTAGTAGGGCACGGGGTCAAAAGTGGAGCAGCTGGGACTGAAATGGGCACTGATGTGAAATGCTGGTCTTGTGGGTGGTACTTTAATGCACTGCACCACAAAATAGGGCCCCTGCCATAAGTATTAGATAAACATGTTTCGTAATATTAGATAAGTATTCCTCTGTTCAAGGTTAACTATGAATTGTTATATGTTAGGTTTTCTTTTTTGAGAGAGAGGGATGTTATACAGTATTTTTGTAATTAAAAAATTTTTAAATATTTTCTTGGCAACCACTGAGGTTGTTTTATCTTCCGGTAATGTGTTTAAATTGCGTATTAACTTATTAAGTTTTCTGAAATCAAATGCTTCCTATAATTTTGAGCTAATCTTTTTAGCACATAATCATATACATAGGAAACATTATCGATAACTTTTTTTTTCTTTGAAATTCAGAGACACAAAAATAGAGGCAGACAGAGGTCTCCTACCTGCTGTTTCAGATGTCATTTGCCCACAACTGTCATGCGTGGTCCAGGATGAATCATGGGCCTTGGAGTTCAAACCAGGTCTCCATCGCCCAACGACTTGCCAGATCATCTGTTGCCTCCAGGGTACACCAAGCAGGCAGCAGGAATTGAAAGTGGTGCCAGAACTAGAACTTGGGCACAGTGATTATAGGTTGTGGGCATCCCTACAGAAGCTTAACCACTACACCAAACTTCTGTCTCTGAAGTGTTACTGTTCCATTTAGTATGTTCACGCTGTATTCATCAGCGGTACTTTTGCATATTTCTCCAGTACCAAACTCTCCATGGTCTCACAGAAGAGGAAGGTTTGCTTCCTTTTCCTCTTTTAGATAAATTAGAGTTTATCTGTTTCTGGAAGGTTTAGAAAAACACACAAAATAATAACAACCTGTTAAGTAGAACTGAGATTTCTGTTTTTCTTAAATCATATTTGGGGAAAGTCCTCTGATTTTTTTTTCTTCTAAATAGTCAAGTTTGTTAGTTTGAAGTTATTCCTGAGTATTTTATTACCTAAAACTTTTTGATTTATATAAAAGTCCTTACTGAATTCTGGTATATAGTAAACTGTTTATCTTGAAAATTGAAATATTAATTTCCTTTTATCTCTTTTATTTTCATTGTGTATAGTAAACCTTGTTTTAAAAAGTTTTTCTACTCTTCACTATTTTGCTTATATAAATAATTCCTACATTTATCTTGGTTAATATTTCTCTTTCTGTATTTTAAAATATACTTCAGTATTGTTTTTTCAGATTCTTGATTTGAGAACTCAGATTATTCTAGATTATTTTTTGTAAAATATGTGAATGTGTCTCCAAATTTTGCTATCTACTGTTTAGTTGCATTCAACAAATATGTGTGGCATATTTTCATCAATCATTTCTTAGGGCATTTTAAAATTTTTAAAAATTTTCAGTTATTTTGAATTTTTAAATATTTTAAATTTTTTAAGATAAAAATATTTCATATATTCCACATATACATAGGCTTTCAGCCTATCCTCCCTCTTGTCCATGCTCCCACCCTTCCTCCTCCATTTCTTATTCTTTCTGTTAATTTTTACAATGATCTAGTTTTTTTATTTTATAGTCATTAACCCTACAAAAAATAAAATTTCAACAAATTGGAGAGAAGGAAACTATTCCTCCTCAGTAGAGACAAGGGCTGCAAACAATCATCAAATCTCAAAACGTCTATTTCACAAATATTTGATGCTTGTTTTGGTAGTATGTTAGTTATTACAGGTCAGGGAAAACATACAGTATTTGTCTTTTTGGGTCAGGCTTGTTTCAAAGTATAATGGTTTCCAGTTGCATCCATTTTGCTGCAAAGGTTTTCATTCTTTTTTTTTTTTACAGCTAGTTAGCATTCCATACTACAATGCCACAATGTCATTATACAATCCTAAGTTGATGGACATCTGGGTTGAATCCATATCTTAGCTATTATGAATTGAACTGCAGTAAACATGTGGGTACAGATAACTCTTTCATATGCTGATTCATCTCTTAAAATCCCAGAGGTGGGATGCCTGTGTCTCTCTCTTTTTTTTTTTTTAAGATTTATTTATTTTTTACTTGAGAGAGTTATACAGAGAGAGGAGAGGCAGAGAGAGAGAGAGAGAGAGAGAGAGAGAGAGAGGTCTTCCATCCGATGATTCACTCCCCAGCTGGCCACAATGGCCGGAACTGTGCCGATCTGAAGCCAGGAGCCAGGAGCTTCTTCCAGGTCTCCCACATGGGTGCAGGGGCCCAAGGGCCTGGGCCATCTTCCGCTGCTTTCCCAGGCCACAGCATAGAGCTGGATAGGAAGTGGAGCAGCTGGGACTAGAACTGGTGCCCATATGGGATGCCGGCGCTTCAGGCCAGAGTGTTAACCCACTGCATAACAGCACTATCCCCGTGTCTTATGGTATATCTATTCTCAGCTTTCTGAGTTATCTCCATATTGTCTTCCACAATGGCTGTACTAGTTTACATTCCTACCAACAGAAGATCGGGTACATTTTTCCCCACACCTTTTCAACATTACTGTATTTTGATTTCTATATCAGAGCCATTCTTATTGGGTGTGAGGCAAAAATCACTGTAATTTTGACTTGTGTTTCCCTGATGGCAAGTGATCCTAAACATTTTTTCATTTGTCTGTTGTCTATTTGAATTTCCTCTCTTTAAAAATGTCTGTTCATGTTCTTTGCCTGTTTCTTAACTGGGTTTGTTTTGTTGTTGAGGGGTAGGGTGTGGATCTTGAACTATTTATACATGCTGAATATTAATCCTTTATCAGTTGCATAGTTGCAAATATTTTCTCCCATTCTGTCAGTTGCTTCTTTACTTTGCTGAGGTTTCATTTGCAATGCAGAACCTTCTTAGCTTTATGTAGTCCCAAGTGTCTATTTTTGGCTTTGATTGCCTGTGCTTCTGGGGTCTTTTCTAAGAAGTCTTTGTCTATGCCAATGTATTGAAGTTTCTCCAATGTTCTCCTCTAGTAATTTGATGGTTTTATGTCATAGATTTAGATCCTTGATCCATTTTAAGTTGATTTTTGTATAATGTGCAGGTTAAGTACTCTTTCTTGGTAGGTAGATACTTTGCTTGTTAATTTCTAATTTTATTGTGTTATATTAAAATAATGTGATTGTGGGCTGGTGCCGTGGCTCAATAGGCTAATCCTCCACCTGCAGCGCCGGCACACAGGGTTCTAGTCCCGGTCGGGGTGCCGGATTCTGTCCCAGTTGTCCCTCTTCCAGGCCAGCTCTCTGCTGTGGCCAGGGAGTGCAGTGGAGGATGGCCCAAGTGCTTGGGCCCTGCACCCCATGGGAGACCTGGAGAAGCACCTGGCTCCTGCCTTCGGATCAGCGCGGTGCGCCGGCCGCAGCGCGCTGGCCGCGGCGGCCATTGGAGGGTGAACCAACGGCAAAAAGAAGACCTTTCTCTCTGTCTCTCTCTCTCTCACTGTCCACTCTGTCTGTCAAAAAAAAAAATAATAATGTGATTATGAATGTAAATTTTCAGGTATTTATTGATGCAATCCTTTAAGAATATCTGTTGTTGTTTCATGGTGATAAGATCAACCTACCACCTAATATTTGATTCAGATATTGAAATGAATGATGCCACTCATGCACTAAGAGGGTATGAAAGGGTTTATTACTTAAATAATGAGCTCTGGAGGGAGCTAGATATCCTCCCAAAAATACCTTGAGAGAATAAAGAATAGCATAGCTTACGGTATGATTGTTTCTTCATTTAAGAATTTTATATAAGATAAGCTTGTAAATTTTTCTTTGTTCCCCTGCTGTTCTTTCTGTAAGCTCCGTATGTCTAATAGGTCTTAGTGACCAGTTTTATTTTTGATTCTGCTGGCACCACACAATTTTAATATTTTGAGATGAATGTTTATACTAATTTGTCAACCTAGGGTCTGTACCTCTTAGGACCTTCTACTAGTAGGTGAGGAGGTCCTAAGATTTCAATTTCTGTTGGTAATACCTTTCCATTCCCAAGGCACCAGATAGCATGAGAGCAATTTTGCTGTTACCATCAAACAGTGGTTGGTCCTTGAAATATTCATCACCTTTTCAAAAGATGTAATTCTTTGAATTCCGGCTTTCTCAGTAGGAGGCTCAATATCAAGACCATATGTTATGTCACTGGTTTAGTTATTAACATCCACCTATTATCCACTGACTCCTCTATGTGGGCACCATACATCAGCTTGCAATTTTACTTGTAATTTCTGATTTTATTTCTGCAATCTGTAGTTTTAATTTACTTTATAAGCCTGGCCGTTATGTATACTATTCTCCCTCATGTGTGTCCTTGTGGTGTGTTTGTTGTGGAACGATAGTAGCAGGAAGGTGGGTGTATCAAATGCTATTCACTCTAATAGAATGCAAGAAACTTGGATTAATTGTTTACTATTTATTTGTAAGCACTATTAATATGGTATGTTATGGTCTGATTTGACTACCTTTTTAGACATGTAGTGGAAAATTTTTCTCTATTGGGATGCTTATACCATTAATTCTATTTTTTGTGGATGTATAGAAACAATACGTCTTAACATGTATTACACTAATGATTTTCTGTGCTAAGTATTATTTTATGAAATTATCAGAAAAATTGCAATTCCTCAATAGTTTTAGATTATTATTATAACAGTTTATTGCAAATTATGATATATTTTCAATTGGGGACAAATTCTTACCTGTCCAACATTGGTTAACTAGTGTCATTGTTAACTAGAGGACAAGTAAATGCAAACTCCTTTTATGTATGTAGTTATTGTAAGCCTATTTTTCTTTATCCCTCATATACTGAAAAAGGATGAATAAATTCAGAAGCTAAAACTTCAGAATTGTCTTTTGCTATTGCTGTTTCTTCTGTCTTAGATGGTAAGCTCCTTTAATGAGTCATTTTCATTCTGATAATCTGTTTTCCTCAAGAAAGGTGATCTTTCCTCACAGAGCTTTTGTTCTTTCTATGTTCCCATCCAATGAGCAGGAAGCCCAGAATGACTGACCTGGGCCCAACCGTAGGACAGAACTTTCATGTGGGCTTGTCAGAGCACTTTGCACAGGCAAATAATGCTTGGGGACAATAGGAAAAATTCATATTTTTTTTGTCTCTCTTCCTCTTCACGTATAGGAAGAATTGGTATTGACTCTGTCAGCACAAACACAAAATTCAGTTAAGGAACCCATTATTATTTATCAAGTACAATATTGCATTAATAACTGTTAAAACAAAAGTATGAAACCAAAAAATGTCAGTTATCATAAAATTTAATTAGGATATATCTTAGATACAACTAAAAAGAAATAGCTAAAGAACTCAAGCAATGGGAAAGGGGCACCAGATTTAAAATATTAAAATCTCATGTGCATTGTAGCTGAATCAGTTATATGCTCTTTAGAAAAAAATCAATCCTCTGCAACTTTGTTTTCTCATCTAACAGACAAAAACTTGTGGTTTTATGTAAAGTTTGCAGTTTTTAAAATTTTCAGAATAACTGCAATTTAAAAACATAAAGGTAAAATCAGTAAATCCAAAGCTGTCAGCAGAGTGCTTTATCAGGGTGATATTAGTTTTTTGGTTTGCAGTGGACATCTCTCCTGACTTAGCACTACTAATTCAAATTTTCCTTGGCTGTCTACATGTAGGGTTCTAAGAAATTTGAAATAATTGAAGTATCCAAAAGGAAATTTTGAAGGGAAGAGGGAACTTGAATTGACTGTTAAAGATTCAAGCTGACAGAAAAAAAAATGATGTTCTGAAGGTTAAAGGTGAGTGTAAGTGAAGATGTGATAGTAGAAGGATGTGTAGGCTATCAGTTTGATTAAAATAAGACAAGTAACTTGAGGAACTGTAGGATATCAGGGAATAAAATCAGGAGACAGATTATTGGTTTGCTCAAGGAAGTGGACGTACAATCATTGAGTGTGTGTGTGTGTGTGTGTGTGGTGTATTTTAGTCTGAATTCTGCTTCTTAGTAATAATGGAAACTTGGAAATTTTAATTTATGTCTCTGAACCCCAATATTTTCAACTAAATAATATTAATTATGCTTTGAGTATTTCCTATGAAAACAAAATCATATCATGTATAATAAAAAGTGCATTTGATTAAAATTTTGATCATAATTTAAAAATGTAGAACAGAAACGAATGTTGAGAGTTTTGACTGAGTGGCTATGGGAGAATGACATTAAAGCATAGAAGTCTAGACATAAGTAACGAGTGGAAATCGCCCAGAACTCCAGATGGACAGTGAAGCTTGCAATTAACCAGATTTCAAACAGCTTTTCTGCTTCAGTAGCTTTTCATAAAGAGGCATGGTGTGGGTTGTGTGCGTACATGTAGACGTGAGTCTGTGTGCTCCAAGTCTGTTTGGTTTTACATAAAACGTGATTCCAATCAAAGGGGCCTGTATTCTATACTTGCAAGGGGTAAAACACTTGGGGACATAGGATTTGAAGTGAAGCCAAGTGGATTTTATTTTTAATTGTTATTATTTAAGAGGTAGAAGAGGGAGGGAGGGAGGGAGGGAGAGAGAGGGGACGGGGACCATCTGCTGGTTCACTCCTGTGGCACTTGGCTGGGAACTGAGAGCTGAGATTTTGGAACTCGGTCCTCACATGCAAACCAAAGTTGCATTAGTAGGAAGTAAGCTAGAACCAGGAGCTAGAGCCTGGTGTCCAACTCAGGCACTCTGATACGGAATTCGGCATCCTAACCACTAGGGTAAACCCTGCCCCCAAGTGGCTGTCATGTGTTAACACATCAGAGCAGCAAATGTGGTTCAGACTGAGAAACAAAGTGTTCCCAGAACACATAAGAACATTAGTGAATAAATCTATGGCCACCCAGGACACCAGTGGATCAACTTTCCTCATTTGACATTTGCTGAGAAAACACAAACTGAAATATGTGTTATCCTGAACACAATGGTGTCATGCCACCTAAGTCACACAGTATGTTCCAAACGCTTTTGGAACCTTAGATGCAGTTACCATCACTAGCCATAGATTCCAAGGCAAGGGAACTTGTACTCCTCTGTTGCTGTCAATTTGGCAAGTTGTTCTCTTTGCCTTACTTTACAAAGTAAATGGCAAATAAGCTAATTGATTTTCTCAACAACAAAAATTATGAAGATCAAATGTTAGTTTTTTAATATATAGTAAAATTAAGTTGGATTGAACTAACAGTAAAGACGTTAGTAACAAAAAAATGACAATGTCTTAACAAGAAAAGTTTTTATATTTTTTACCATACTGAAATGGCCACCCTTTGGATTAGGATACTTTTGCAATTGAAAGCGACACGGTTAATTAGCGTAGGACGGTGATCACAAAGACCATCCTGAGCAGACTTGAGCACACTCTAGCTAGTTCACATCACACTCTAATGAAGCTGTTGCTGGTCAAGATGGCCCTTTTCCCATTAATGAATCAGACTCAGGTTTCTTCTAGAGTTTAGCTTTGTCATCTTCTTTATGTAGATTATAAAACCATTCTAGTGACAATGGTATGCTGTAAAAGAAGGAAAGAAGCAAGGAAACAGGTAAAGACAGGATGGAGGGGAGGAAGAAAGAAAGCCAGGTTGTTTGCCTACCCTAATTTGTAGCATTGCTGATTTTTCTGATTAGCTCTTGCTGGCTGGTGAGGTCCAGCTCCAGAACCCACTGATGAGGTGTCGTCTCCATTCCAGTGAGCTGTCATAAGAGGAGAGCATAGGAGTCGAGATATGGGAGGTATTTTTACAGGTGACGTCTAGAAACAGAACACATAATGTTCGTTTGCAGTCCTCTGGCTAGACTTCAGTCACATGTAAGGACTGCAAAGGAGCTCGTGACGTGTAGTCTTCTTATCCGTGGGGAAAGGGACCTGGGTTTAATAAATACCTTGTCTGCCTCTGCCACATCAGATACTTTCTAAGATTACTTCTTGTAAAATACGACACAAGTATAATTATGAATCTCCAGTTTTCTTTCCCCTAGTGATGCAAACTTAACCTTATATATGCCTAAGGTGGAGAAATTGGGTGATCATAAATAATTTAAACAAACAGCTGACTGTTGCTGTGTACAAAGTTTAGGAAACCTTGCTCCTAATCACAGCTTTGTAGAATAACTATGGTATGTATTTCTCATTAAACAACCATTTCTGTTAAACATTGAGGCAGTATCTTCCTATCTGGAAAGCAAGAACTACTCAATTACACTTTTTCTCTTTTATTGTTATTCACTTGTAGTATTTTCTACTGGAATCACTTGGTGGTTAAGATTGAATTGACATCTGAAGTTAGAAAAAAACAAAAAGACACCCCAGTAGTTCTAAAATAGCAAAATAGAACATTAAAGTTAAGCTACCTCTCAGTCTGGTGAAGTTCCCATAAATCAGCTTCAGTACTGAAATTGTTAATTTTGTAGCTAGATCTCCACTGATTTCATCATAAGACATATGAGAGTGTGAATAACAAATCATATAAAAATCCTATTTTGTTCACCTTGAATTTCAATCAATGTTTATCATGAGAATGAAAGTACTTGGAGTGGTGGAAGCATTGAATTGATTAAAGATAATGTAATATCAAATCTAATCATCAGAGTAACATTAACGTTTTCTACTGAATGCATTTTCAGGACATAATTTTTCTCACATTTACCTTAAAATTTGTTTTGCCTATTTTCCCCTGATAGCTGGTTAACTTGACAGACACTGTTTTCATGGTATTAAAATGTTAAATATTTTAAGGTTAGAAGATTCTCTGACATTCGTCACTTGTGCACTTCCTGTAACATTTAACTGTGAGTCCACATTTCATTTTCTCCCTTCATGTTCCTGATACACTGAGTAAAAACCAGTGTTCAGTGACAGAATAGTGGCAACGTTTGCTGCTCTAAAGTCGGGATGTTTGAGCGTGATGCCTGTGTGTCACGTGTGCTTTGCTCCAGGTCACCTGTCTATTAAGCTTTCTGAGTTTTCTTTTTTTCTAAGTTTCTTTTCTGTGAGGAAAAGGGTATAAAATTTGAGTCACAGGCTACACGGGCCCACACTGGCAAAAGGCCAAAAGGAAGGAAGAGCCCGGGCACACCGCATCCCAGGCTTTTAATCCACTTTCAAAGGAGAATGGTTAATTAACCTGAATGGCCGGTGGGCACACAGGTGTGGTCAGCCAGGGGCCTGAGGTCACACGGGGGCATGGTTAAGGCGTGGTCTTCCAGCTCACAAACCTAATCAATTTTAACCTGTATGCCTGCCTACTTCATTAGCAGATGATAATTGTCTTATAAACATTATCATGATTGTGTTTATTAACTCTTGGTGGTAGGCTTATATATCATGAATATCTTCAAGTATCTGTACTATGTTTATTTTTCTAAGATAAGCTTTTGCCTTGTTGAAATCAAAGGAAAGAGTTAAAACAAATTACTTTACCTTCATTTTGATACTACTCTCCTTAATCCAAGGAGCCAAGCTGATTTTACTTACTTTAATCTTTGAAGAGGTGGAATTCATATTAATCTAATTAAGTATACTAGAAATCTTGTAATAATTCTTCAAATATCAAATTTCATGATATTAAAATCAATAATTGCCAAGTTAATTCTTTACTTGAAATGGGAGAAAAGATAACCCATTTCTGCACCTTTAGCTAAGTCATACAAACTCAGATTTCTTAGTATCCCCATTGCATTTCTTTTCAAAAATTTTCTTGGTCTACTGGATTTCTAGTCACTTTTTAAAGGAAGATATCTTCAGTTAGTGTAACAGCAAGCACGCAAGCACTCAACTGCATATGAGTTGTTGTAGCTTTTTGCTAGGTAGAAAAATAATTCAAATCTGAATGTTGCCATGACCTACCGCTCTCTGGCTATGCATGTCCCTGGAGTCGCCACAGTAAAATGGACTAACAATGCTGAAATTCTTTTTTAAAAAAGAGGTATGAAGACATTCGTTTTGTATTCAGAGGAAACCTCTGAAGTGTTGACTGAACACAAAGGCTTTTTATACTTCTTGAATTCCTCTCAAATGTGAATTCCATTGTCCAGTAACATGCCATAGACCTACTTGGAAGCCTAGATTTCTGGCCTCATGCTGGGAGCTATAAATGTGTAATTTCCCTCAGTAAGGAAATGGTAGTTATAATCACAGTTTGAGCTTTAATAGCTTTATCATTCACATTAGAGTTAATAGAATATTTATCTGATTAATACCATCATTGAACACTTGTGTATACCCTGAGGAAAAACCTGTTTTAACTCAATGTTTGCCACTCACTCACTTGATAAGCTTGGTTATCTCATCAAATGCTGTGACAAATTAGGATGAGATAGCATGGGGGCTTATTCCTTTCGTGTCTAACCAAGTTTAGACTTTATGAGAGTTAACACCTCCCCAGGATTCTTCCTGAAACCCAGATAATCAATACTATGGGTTAGAATGTGTCCAGTGAGACGAGGAGCCAAGAAGTCCATGTATATGGTGGCAAATGTCAAACAGATGTCATAGTAAGATCCAAGACAAAAGTACAGCACAGGGTACCTCCTGAGGGTCAGATAACACGCACGACAACATTTTGAAAATTATGGGCTGGTACAATGGTGGGAGATGATAGCGTTGTTGTCTCTTGACATAATATTAGGGGATAGGGCTTTTCTGGAGAGGAACTGGAGAGCCTTTTTTTTTTTTTTTTTTTTTAAGGAAGTTAAAGTTTTAATAAGAGCATGAGCTCTGAAGCTAGACTGCTTGGCTTTGAATCCTGGAGAGACCACTTTGTAGCCATGTGATTTGGGCAAGTTTGTCCATATTCCTGTGATTTAGAGACAGGTTCCCTACCTCTAAAAATGGCACCTACCTTACAAGGAATCTTACAAGCATTAAATACATTTAAAAGATTTTTAGCGTGTTATCATTGTTACTTAATGTTTGTTGCTATTATTTTTATCTAGTTCAATTAAAAATTAGTGAAATTAAAAAATTTAGAATCTTCTGTTCTATCACTTAATAACTATTAATTGTATTAAATATTTTAAAATTATAAATGCAAGTTTTCTCTATCATAGTGGCTTTTAAAATAAAGCTATATTTCAAAATGGCTGATGTTTTCTAAAGGTATGTTGAAAAATAACAAAAACTTTAAAATCATACCATCATAATTTCATCTTTATGTGTTTCCTTCTAATATTCACATTATATATTTTACATAGTATATATGGGATGTTAAAAAGTATTTTGTATTCTGATTAGTGTCTTGTTAAAATCTTTTATATTTCTCTTATATCACCAGAAAGGGCAGAAAAAATAATGGCTCATATTGACATTGAACTTTGTAACTGATTTCTGTCTTTGCTTTCATCCTCTTAAAATAAAAATCAAATTTGTGACCAAATTCTAACAATGATTCACATTACTTCCTTTAGAACTAAATTTGTATTAATAAATTTGTAGTATTAGTTAGCCATTACTGTGTATTTGTGACTTTTATGTTGGATATTTTCACTGCTATATTTAAAATATAAAAAATCCACTTCATATTTTTCTTTCTAGTGGAGTCTCTAAAAATAATAAGAAATCTTTACATATAGCTGATAAAGAAGGAGTTTTTCTGGGTAAAACAGGAGCAAAATCCCAGAATTACACACATCTATCACAACATTCTTTCTAACTCATTATCTGACATCTATGAAAGAGGTGTTACGTAAAACAGCTTTATAACCACTACTGGGTACGTGGTGCAGCGTTTAATCTGCCTGTTAGGATACCTACATCCCAAATCACACTGCCTAATTTGAGTCCTGAGTCTCCCTCTGATTTCAGCTTCTTGCTAATGCACACCCTAGGGAGGCAGCAGGTGATTGCTCAAGCTGGATCTCTGCCACCCATTGGAAGACTGGAATTGAATTCCTGGCTCCTGGCTTTAGCCTGGCCTATTCCTATCTGTTGTAGGCATATGGAGAATGAACCAGCACGTGGGAGAGATATCTTGCTCTCTCTTTCTCTCTCTCTCTGTTTCTCTCTCTCTCTCGTCTATTGTTCTGTTTCTCTGCCTGCTTGCCTGCCTGCCTTTCAAATAAATTAAAAACACTAGCCTAAAGACTTGGAGGTCCATTGAATTATACACTCAATGTTGATTATGATTCAAAAATGACTGTCAGAGATCTCTACACTTATACCATTGTTTGTTTCCTGGTAGAATGGTTTCACTAAGATTCACTTTGTATTAGGACCTTTGGTTTTCTGTGAAGTGGTAAGCAGAACGGTGCAGAACATTTCTTCATTAAGAAGGATCATTTTTATGAGTTTCTATGAGGGAAAATCTGCTTTATTCTATGCATTAGAGTTTTATATAAGGGCACTGAAGCTTTCAATTTATTTCTGTCTTTGCTTTAATCTCTATTAAAATCAGAATTGAATTTCCAACCCAATTCTTAAAATTATGTGCAATTATTCTTGATATAGTCAACTTACAGGGACTTTTTTTTTTTTTTTACTATTCTACGATTATTTTTTACTTTGCCTTGATTCCTTCACTTCTCTTTTTTTCCTCCCCTGTGACTTTCGCAAGTTGTTTTACAATTATTTATTGGGTAATATTCCCAGTAATTATTGTGTGAAAATATATGTAAATATACATTTATGTATTCTGGTATCCTTTGGTATCTACTATCACTTTGTTTTCATAGGAAAGTCTCTATCCAACTTCAAAACCAATTTTATTATGGATCGTTAATTAAAGGCATAAAAATGAGCCTAACATACAATACATAAACAGTTCCTACCTCATGGGATAAATTAAAAATAGGATATATGTAGCATATGTATAATAACTCTTGATATATATATATACATATATAAATTAATACACATTGGCCATTAATAGAACATTTTCTACCTAGCCGCATTCTCTTGTCTTTAGTTTTTGTTTCATAAAAGAGATTAAAGGTTATGTTGGCAGGGTATGTCTCAACAATATAAAACTTATGTTCCTTTACTAATTATTTCCCTGGTGTTTGATGTCTTAGAGCCCCTATTGGGCAAGTGAGAGTCTCCTGTGGTGTTCATTTTAGCCAACTGCATTGAACAGTGATCTTCCTGAGCCAAAGCTATAATTGTCCTTCCATAAGTTCAAGAGATAAGGTTTAAAAAAAAATTTATGTCAGTTAAGCAAATGTCAACAAGGTCTCAAAAACATGAGCTTTCTAGGGTTTTGTTTGCTGCACATAATGAATGAAATTACCACACTGTTCAGTTTCAACCAATAATTAGTTTTTAATTGTGAAAGAAAAGAATTACCGCCAGGGCTTTTATTTATTGAGTTGACTCCATCATTTGGCCTGGGGATAATGCGGTGTTTACTGTGGAATACATATTGTTTACTACAAGGATTCCTTTCATACTCACATGGCTCTAACTGGTAAATTAACCCAGGTGGAGGCTCTTTATTAACAGGTGCAGCTGAACTAACAGCCCACAAACAGGAAAAGGAAGTTGGCTTCTCCTGGTAACTGACTGAATGATTAAGATATGTCAAGATTGTTTAAAAATATATGCTCCATTGTAAATGAAATGTTTTATTCCTGTTTTCTTTGTTAAAAAAAATAGAGGAAAGGGGGAAAATCTCCTTGTTAGTCATTCCAGCTTTAGAAAATGAATGTCTCTGTGACTGAATATACTTTAGTTTTTAATTGCCTATTTGACAGTAAACCTGTCTCCATAATGTGGTGTCTATATTTCATGTTTTATTTGAAGTATGTGTTCCTAATTCCAGATAACAGCATTTAGTGGTTTTTGTTTATACTCACATAGCTTATTTTGCACCATGGCACTGTTCGTCTTAATAAAAATAATCACCATTCAAGAGGATTTTTAAAATCCTTGCAGTCTTCTGAAATATTGACTTCATTTTCCTAATGTTTTTGGAGAAAATCCATCAGAAATATAATATCATTAATGCATATTTTAAAAGAGAAAAGAGTTCGGCTTAGAGATATATTTTTGCTGTAGGACAATGAGGGCTGTGTCAGTTCTTGTCTCACATTAAAGGAGGATTTCCACATGGACAGAGACAGTCAGCAAAGCAAGAGGCTTCCATTCACAGCAGTCAGGAGAGGGACTCTCAGGGAGGAAATACCAGAGAACCTTGCAGTCCTGGCTCTTTTATACACAATGTGGCTCTCTCTGATTGACTAAATCTGTAATCACTTCTCAGAAAGGGGCCAATTAGGGAAGGGGCCAAATAACAACCAAAGAGAAGTCCAGAATAACAATCAATCTGGAGGCAGGGATAACAATCAATCAGGGAACTGAAGGTGTTTGGTTCATGTAGCATGTCTCATTAGCAATCAGGGGACAAACATTGGAGCAGCCTGTTTTGCACAGAAGTGTGCATAGTTCTCAATGAGTTTCCTTAAGCAGACTCAACAATATCTGAAGACTCTACTGCATATGTTTCCCCTGTCTCTGCCTCCCTCAGGGCTCCTGGAGGGTGACAACATGTTTTTTTTTTTTTTTTTTTCCCATGTTTTTCTTTCCTTTCTAGGGACCTCTGGAATCCCTATCCTTTTGATTGCCTTCCCTCCCCAACAAAAAATGTGATTAATAGTTTTGAGCCAGAGGTAGTTCCTTTTCTTTTTGTCTCACTGGAAATTTTAGTTTGAAGGCATGAAGTCATAAAAATAATGTATTAAGCATAAGAGAAATGAATCAACATATTGATGTATTCAATATGCATGACAGGTTAATTACTTTCAGCTGATCTACGTCCAGAGCTGTGAGTTATCTTCCACAGAATCGTGAGATTAGCCATCATGGAAGTAAAAATGAAGAGGCCCCAGTAGGCTTCATTCTGAAGCCCCCACCACTTCAACTATAGCAGATCTGCTTTTATTAGTTCACTTAGTTGTCTTTATAAAGAAAATTCCTTGTTTTTAAAAACAAATCCACTGACATCCAATTATGTTTATTTTACATACAAGGAAACTGATATTTAAAGAGCAAACAATTTGTCACTAGCAAATGGGAAACTGTGTCATCATCAATGACCACATCAACTTTGTGATTTTTTTTGCCTATCGCAACCCAGTTACCCTACACTTAGATTGGTTTTATTATTGACAAAGGATCATGTTCTGTAGGAGATTATAATAGTTGCCTTCTAACTTTTCCTTGAAATACGTGGATTTTGGGGCTGGCACTGTGGCATAGTAGGTTGGGCCTCTGCCAGTCGTGCTAGCATCCCATATGGGTGCTCGTTTGTGTTCCTACTGCTCCTCTTCAGATCTAGCTCTTAGATATGGCCTGGGAAACCAGTGGAAGATGGCCCAAGTGCTTGGGTGCTTGCACTCACATAGGAGACCCAGATGAAACTCCTGGATTCTAATCAGCCCACCTCTGGCTGCTGCGGCCATTCGGGGAGTGAACCAGTGGATGGAAGACATTTCTCTCTGTCTCTCTCTCTTTCTCTGTAATTCTACCTCTCAAATAAATAAATAAAATATTTAAAAGAAAAGAAATACATGGATTTTCCATCAGCAAGTGATATTTCATTTTTTAAAGATTTATTTGCTTTGAACATCAGGGTTACCAAGAAAGAAGGAGAGACGGTAGAGATCTTCCATGTGCTGTTCACTCCCCAGATAGCTCCAATGGCCAGAGTTGAGCCAGACCAAAGCCTTAAGACTAGGAGCTTCTTCTGGGTCTTCCTTAGGGGTATCAGGGGGCCTCAATACTTGGACCATCTTCTATTGCTTTTCCTAGGACATTAACAAGGAGCTGGGTCAAAAATGGAGTAGCCAGAAGTTGAACTGGCACCCATTTGGGATACCAGTGTCGAAGGTGCCAGTTATATCGGCTACAGTATAACACTGCCCACTATATTTCACTTAAAAATCAAGATATGATATACAATGAAATACACATATCCGAAATACTTGGTTTGATGAGTCTGGCAAGTATATACATCCAGGTAACCAACATTCAACATCACAGCTTGGAATATTTTTATCGTACATCTCTCTTCCCCTCCTAACACTAACGCAGATGGAGGTAACCACTTCTGCTTTTTAATCACTAAAGACTAGTTTTGCCTTTTTGTAGAAACTTCAAAAAATGTGGTACCTACTCTTTTGTGTTGGCTTTTTTTTGCTGAAAATGATGTTTTTCAGATTCATCTATATTACATATATCAGAAATCATTTCTCTTACTGTGGGATAGCTTTCCATTGTTTGAATATACTATAGTGTTGATGGACATTGGTTTGTTCCCCCTAGTTATTTAATGGTTTAAATAAAGCTGCTATGAACATTTTTATGTCTTTTAATGGACATTTTCATTTATCTTGGGACAGTGTTTAGAAATGAAATTGCTGGCTTATAGTAAAGATGTATTCAAACTTATAAAAAATTGTTAAGCAGCTTTCTAAAGTGGTCATCCCATTTTATACTACCATCAACAATATATAAGAGTACTAGGTACTCCATACCCTCCCAGCTTTATCAGTCTTTGAAAGTTGAGCCATTTTGGTGACTATGAGACAGTACCTTATTAAAGTTACAATTTGTGTTTTCCTTATGACTAATGATACTGAGCATTTTTCATACCTTTACTGGACAGTGTTTTCTTAAAAAAAAGGTATCAAAGTCATATTTAAATTTTGGTTATCTTATTGTTGACTCTTACAAGCTTATTAACATTGAAATATAAATCTTTGATAAATTACGTGTGTTTTTTTTTTACCCTAACAATGTGTTTGATGCATATTAATCAAAGTAGTTAATCCATGCATCAAGGAGTCAGAAGGCCAGCGCTGCGGCTCACTAGGCTAATCCTCCGCCCTGCGGCGCCGGCACACCGGGCTCTAGTCCCGGTAGGGGCACTGGATTCTGTCCCGGTTGCCCCTCCTCCAGGCCAGCTCTCCACCATGGCCAGGGAGTGCAGAGGAGGATGGCCCAAGTGCCTGGGCCCTGCACCCCATGGGAGACCAGGAGAAGCACCCGGCTCCTGCCATCGGATCAGCGCAGCGTGCCAGCCATTGGAGGGTGAACCAACGGCAAAGGAAGACCTTTCTCTCTGTCTCTCTCTCTCTCACTGTCCACTCTGCCTGTAAAAAAAAAAAAAAGGAGTCAGAATTCTGCTACTGAAAAAATCTGTATTGAATAAGAATCCATTCCATTTTGTATTTGCAAAAATACTTCATTGTTTAAAATGTGCTTTCCCAAATATTATCACACTGTATCATTAGGTACATGAAGGCAGTTTTGTATGTAACTTGAAGTTGAGAAAATGTTAACAGACCAGATCAACTAGTCAGATGAACTAACCAAGTTAATTAGTCATATAACATAACTTTAGAAAAATTAATTAACTTCTCTAGGCCCATATTTAACCTGGTAAAATTAAGATAGTTGATGTGAGTCTCTTTTAAAATCCTTTTTCTAATCTACAAGAGGCCAAATGAAAGAGTATAAGGGTCCACACTTGCACTGTTGCATCAATAAAATGAAGAGCAGACAAACTCATACAAAGGATAACTGTCATAATCTGTAGGAGTTTTTGGCTCTGGCTGCAAATTCTATAAACACCAAAGATGAAAATAAAAGACTTTGAGATTTCAGCAAGGAGAGAGGAACCATGAAGAAGTACCAAGGGTTGTAAAGAATATAAAAAATGAAAAAAATGATTTGAGAATGAGTAACTTTTATTATATAAATCAAGAAATCTATTAAAAACAGTCTTGAAGTGATTGTTTTGAGAGGGGGAAGAAGCCAGCTGTCGTTTGCTGATTCACTCTTTTTTTTTTTGCAAGGCAGAGTTAGACTGTGAGAGACAGACAGAGAGAGAGGTCTTCTGCCGATCCGAAGCCGGAGCCGGGCACTTCCTCCCGGTCTCCCACGCGGGCGCAGGGACCCAAGCACCTTTTAAAACATTTTATTCAACTTTGTGATTTGACTCTTAATAGTAGCAGTTTTTTATGAGCAAGAATTCTTAATAAAACCCAAATAGCACCTTTTTTTTATTTGGTTAGTGCTTTGTGCCCAGCACACTTCTGCATATTTCAGGATGTAAGTTATTCTTCTATTCTGTCTGGAAGCTTCATATTTAAATTTTATATTTAGGCCTGTGAATGATCTCAAATCAATATTGTGTGTGGCATGAGGGTGGGTTGAGGTTCACTTTTTCCCTCAATATTCTTAACCAGATCACTTGTTGAAATGAATTTCTCTCCCCATTGAGGTGTATGGATATCTTTGTTGAAAATTGGTTGGTTATATATATGTTAAATAATAATAAAAAAAATTTAAAAATACATTTCTGGATTTTCTATTTTATTGCATTGATCTTTACAACTACTGTTATGACAATATCTCACTGTCTTGATTAATGCAGCAGCTTTGTAATAAATCTTAAAACCAGGCATGTAAGTCCTCCAAATTAATTCATCTTTTTCAAGATAAGCAGGTTATTCCAGACCCATTTCCACATATATTTTATAATCAGCTGCTCAATTTCTACAAAAATGTAGCTAAGATTTTGATTGGGTTGCATTAAATCTGTAAATCATATGCTAGATAACTGAATGTTAATAATAATTCTCAAGTTAATCAGTGTTGGATATTTTATTATTCAGGTTTCTTAAAGTTTTTCGACTGACTTATTTTGAGTGTGGGAACTTGGATTTCTATTGTGAATTTTTTTATATTTTATGATAAAGATTACTAATAAAAATGCATTTATTGCATTTTCTAATTGATTCCTTCTAGAAGTAGCAATGCAATTGATTTTTGTGTATAGACCTTGTATCCTCTGATTTTACTGAAGTCCCTTATAAATTTTACCAGTTTTTAAGTAGACTCCTTAGGATTTTCTGTATCAATCAACAATAGTTGAGGTTAGCCACTGTAAATATAGTTTGCCAACTGAATTATCCTGATAATAATTTCTATTTGTGATTAGAGGGAAAAACCAGAACCCAAGAAACATATTCATTAGAAAGTTGCAACAGATCATAATGTAAGTTTAAATGATTGTTTCAGTCATACTATCCCTAAACACATTGGCATTTCTTATGTGCTTGCCTACAAATCTTTGGTTTTTTTCTCCTTGCCTTATACTCTGAAACTGCAGGTGAAATATTGGACAGAAATTTTTAAAAACAGTTATTTGCTTTTTTCCTTATCTGAAGAGAAAAATATTTAGAAATTAAGCAAGATAGGCTGGTGCCGTGGCTCACTAGGCTAATCCTCTGCCTTGCGGTGCTGGCACACCAGGTTCTAGTCCCTGTTGGGGCGCTGGATTCTGTCCCGGTTGCCCCTCTTCCAGGCCAGCTCTCTGCTGTGGCCAGGGAGTGCAGTGGAGGATGGCCCAAGTGCTTGGGCCCTGCACCCCATGGGAGACCAGGAGAAGCACCTGGCTCCTGCCTTCGATCAGCGCGGTGCGCCGGCCGCAGTGCGCTGGCCGCAGCGGTCATTGGAGGGTGAACCAACGGCAAAAGGAAGACCTTTCTCTCTGTCTCTCTCTCTCACTGTCCACTCTGCCTGTCAAAAAAAAAGTATATATATATATATATAAAATTAAAAAAAGAAATTAAGCAAGATATTATTTGTAGGGTTTTCATAGATAGTCTATTTTTTCAGATTGAGGGCATTTACCATATATTTCTAGTTTATGTTGAATTTCTGTTTTTAAAACTTAGATATTATGACTTTTATCAAATGCTTTTTCTATATCTACTCAGTTTTATTCTTTTAACGTAGTCAATTATATTGATGGGTTTTCAAATATTCAGGTATCCTACATATTTGAATTAAGCCCTATTTAGTTATTTTGTATTTTCTTTTTTACATGTGTGTTGTTTTAAGATATTGGCATCTACATTCCAGAGAAATATTTTCCATACATTTCATATAAAATCTTTGTCTAGTTTTTGTATGAAAAATATATAAGCCTCATAATTTTTTATTCCCTCATCTTATATTTTCTGAATTTGGATGAGATTTGTATTATCACTTCCTGAAATGCTTGATAGCATTACCAATTAAATAAAAGTTATGTTTTGATCTATAGTAACTTTCTAACTAATGAGGTTTTTCTCTTCACTTACTGGTTTTTCACTATGACTTCTAATAGGAGTTATTATCTGACTATTTTGATTTGCAAATTATAGTGCTATAATTAGGAGGCATCTATCGTGCCTGTCTCCAACTATCTTTATTTTTTATTGCTTTTCAATTTCTCAAATGATTTTTCTACCATCCATGGGTACATAGCTTTCCTTTTTTCAAATGTTCACTTATTTTATTTATTTGAAAGGTATAAAGATGGTGGTGAGGGGGAGTGAATGAGGGAGAGAGAAGGAGATCTCCCATCTGGAGTTCACACCCAGATGCCAAAAACATCTGGGGCTGGGCCAGACGGAAACGGGGAGCCAGAACCTCAGTCTGGATCTCTGACATGAGTGGCGGGGACCCAAGTTCTTGAGTCACAAGTCACAACCAGTTGCCTCTCAGGATGTGCATTAGCTGGAAGCTGGAATTGGGAGAGGAGCTGAGAGTTTGACCCAAGGCACTTTGATATTAATCAGAGGTATGCAGCACAGCATCTCACTGCTTTTCCCAATGTTTGCTCTACCATGTGTGACTTGCATTATGGTAAGGGCCTATCTTCTGTGCTTGGAATTCTCCACTATGCCTAGGGTATTACCATGACATCTTAGGCACTTAGTCAATTTTTTTACAATTTTACAATTGTTTTCCCTCTAAGGGAAAGTGTCTCTTTTGTTTTGTTTTGTCTTTAATTAGTTCTGCCAAATGTCAAGGGAATCCCCTCAGTTTCAGTATTATTAAATTTGCTTATTATCGGCCAGCACAGTGGCTCACTAGGCTAATCCTTCACCTACGGGCCCAGCACCCCGGGTTCTAGTCCTGGTTGGGGCGCTGGATTCTGTCCTGGTTGCTCCTCTTCCAGGCCAGCTCTCTGCTGTGGCCCAGGAAGGCAGTGGAGGATGGCCCAAGTGCTTGGGCCCTGCACCCGCATGGAAGACCAGGAGAAGTACCTGGCTCCTGGCTTCGGATCGGCACAGCGCCCTGGCTGTAGCAGCCATTTGGGGGGTGAACCAATGGAAAAGGAAGACCTTTCTCTCTCTCTCTCTCTCTCTCTCTCTCTCTCTCTAACTCCCTCTAACTCTCTCCAACTCCCTCTAACTCTCGCTAACTCTCTCTAACTCTGCCTGTCAAAAAAATTGCTTATCATCAAATCTCTAGTCTTCATTTACATAGCTTTGTATCATGTTCATTTCCCATTCCACAATAAAAATTTAAAGCATCAGTTTCTATAAGCAGAGGCCTTAGCGTTCACAAATTTACAATCCTTGAATTCAGGTATTGTCAATCATTTTTTTTTTTATTCATTTACTTTTGAGGTAAAGAACCATACCTATAAACCTGCTCTTTTCCTTACTGACTGGATTTTTTTAAAGGTTTATTTATTTATTTGAAAGTCAGAGTTACACAGAGAGAGAGAGAGACACAGAGGCAAAGAGAGAGAGATATTTTGCATCCAATGGTTCACTCCCCTATTGGCCGCAGCAGCCAGAGCTGCATGGATTTGAAGCCAGGAGCCGGGAGCCTCCTCCAGGTCTCCCATGTGAGTGCAAGGGCCCAAGGACCTGGGCCATCTTCCGCTGCTTTTCCAGGCCATAACAGAGAGCTGGTTCAGAAGTGGAGCAGCCATGACTCAAACTGGCACCCATATGGGATGCTGGCATGGCAAGCAGTAGCTTTACCCCCTATGCCACAGCACCGGCCCCTGGATTGTTTTTACAGAACAAGATTTGAGATGACTAACATAAAACTGGCAAATGGTTACATGTGTTAAAAATGAACCTTGAGTAACTCAAAGATATGGAAATATAAAATTTAAAAGCTATGAACTCAAATAAATGTAAGGGACACAGTAACAGAATTTCATCTCCTTGTTAATGAGTCACAAATGGTAAGATGGTCCACTTCAGAATGCATGTCCTTCTATGGTTATGCATATGAATATAAACATATGTACATCTTCCTTGTCTTCATAGCTACTTTAATACCATTAGCAGGAACAGATTGAAAATGCTACTCTAGTTATCAGGAGAGAGTAGTGAAAATCAGAATACAGTGATGATACTAAGTTTCTCAGTCAGTGAACCTAGGAATCTGCCCTATGTTTGGACTTTATTGCATGAAGTAAAAATGACATTATAAACCAGCTCTTTATCACTTGCAACTGAAAATATTTCTAGTGTTGTGATCTCATAATTTAGAAAAGGTGATAAAAATACATTATATGTGTCCATATTTATGTTTTGGATTTGGAGATTAAATCTGGAAGTCATAGCACTTGGGCAATAATACCATGAAACTACGAAAAAGTGTACGTGACCTAGGGATAGATCTTAGAAAATTTTGGAAGACTTTTAGAGACTTCAATCACTGTGGTTTGGATGTATTTAGGGTGGAAGCCAGACAGAAGAAGATTAAGGAGAAAGCTGTCTCAGAGGAAGTAGGTAAATAATATCATACTCATTTTAATATGGGTATGAGTTGCAGATTAATTACCTTAAGTGCAAGCTTGAAAGTTCTGTTTCCATGGTTTATCAAATTTCCTATGTGGTCAAAGCCCCAAGAAAAAATATTAATTACTAAGTGGATGTGGTATTATATCAATGATTGCTATTTACATAAATAGAACATATGTAGCTGAGCACAATTTAAAGTCATCAATAATTGCTATTTGGTTCTTATTTTTGTCTTTTGTTTCCCCCTAAGCATCATTTTAACTCCTAATGTTGTTGAATTTTGGAGAACAGTAAACCTGGGTTTTTAAAAGTTAGAAACAAAGGGAGTTTTCTGTTAATCTTCCTGTAATAAATATTTAGGACACAAGTTGAATAAACAAATAGATATGTAATTGAGCCGTTGATGCAACCTCCAAATTGTTCATTTTTTTAAAAAAATATCCTGTCCTGTTACCAAGACCTGCTAAACTATTTTTTAAAAAATTGTTATTTATTTGAAGGGCAAAGTTAGAAGAGAGATCTTCTGTCTGTTAGTTCACTTGCCCAAATGGCTGCAATGGCAGGAGCTGGGCTCATCTGAAGCCAGAAGCTTCTTCCGGGTCTCCCACGTGGGTACAGGAGCCCAAGCACTTGGCCCATCTTCCACTGCTTTCCCAGGCCCATTAGCAGGGAGCTGGATTTGAAGGGAAGCAGCCGGGACTGGAACCAGGCCCATATGGGATGCCCATGCCGCAGGCAGCAGAATTACCTGCTAAACTATTGAAGGATTTCTCATATGTTCCAGTGACTTCATGTCCACTGAGCCTAATCCATAGCAGCCAAGCTAATAACATTTTCCTGTGATACGACTGAATTTCTCAAGAATGACATTAATAACCATATTCACCCTGTTCTCTGCAGTGAAATTTTCCACTGCTTTTTTTTTCCGAATGATAAAAATTGGAAAGAACGTTATGTAGCCTTTCCTATTGATGCTTTTTTTTTTTTTTGAGGCTACAGGATTCCTTATTTTCACAGAAAGAAGGAAATCATGAGAAATGCTTAGAAGTTAATTAAACACTGGTGTATCATTGGTGCATAATTTAGATTCTTATTTTCTGGAATGGTGTGGCACAGTTGTCCATTTTGTCATAATTCTAGAACGCAGACATTCTCCTTCACTTGTCAATTCTGTGGAGGCAGAATGAACTCTGTCAGCCACCAATTTTGCCTGTCATCTGCCACCTATGAGTGTGTGAATGGAATTAATAGAAGAGAGACTATAATACAGTCAGGTCACCTTATCCATACCACACCAATATTTGTCACTGTAGGTGAAAGACAACATCCAAGTTTTATATACAAAATTTAATGATAGAGGTTATTGAGATATTTTTCACAAATAATCAATTTTCTTTTTAAATAATTTATTTACCAGCTCAAAAATGAGTTGCTGGCATAATGACAACAAACAACCCTCCACCAGATCTAAAAGGGGGTCAGAACTGACAGCTCAATATGTAAGAAAGCAGAGTTTGTTTTCTGGGTCAAGAAAAGAGAAAAACAGTACAGAGAGAATTCATCTACAATTTAAAAGTACCTCATGGCAAATGTGCCTTCAAATCTATGCCAGTTGTTTTTAGATCATCAGAGTTACTTTTTCTTTTTAAGGAAGGAAAAAAACTTGCTTGCCAGTAAGGCAATCATATTAGAATCTACTAATTAGGGGAGATGCAGAGCAGGTACAAATAGTTATATGTTGTAGTTTGTGAATAGGATGTTTGGATCATTATTTTCTGCTTCTCTTTATTACAGAAATTCAGACCTTGCAGGTGTCAAAGTGTAGCCTGCCTCAGAGAGGGC
The DNA here is from genome assembly GCF_964237555.1 of Oryctolagus cuniculus. Taxonomy (NCBI): domain Eukaryota; kingdom Metazoa; phylum Chordata; class Mammalia; order Lagomorpha; family Leporidae; genus Oryctolagus; species Oryctolagus cuniculus. The sequence continues at coordinate 153,180,652 of NC_091433.1, forward strand.
CTCTAAGAGATTGGGCAGTGAGTAGGGTATGGGACAGGGCTAGGGGTGTGGACTCAGCTACTCCTGTTCACACACTGCTCACACCTCTCTGACTCCCAAGTCCTTAGTGTCCAATTGATATTAGGAACTTGAGCTGTCAGGAGAGTTTATAGGTGTTCTTGGGGACTTATGATAGAAGATATAAAAGCAAGTCAATATATAACTCTATTACGCAGAATGTTATGAAAGTAGAGAGTCGTAGACCTCAAAAGTAATGTATTATTTGCTCATAGTTCATGACATAACAAAATTCACACTACTATTGAGACTTAGGAGTACTAAGACTAGCTTCTGTTTTAAGTCCATTCCCCGACAGGAACCTGGACCAAAGCAAAGTTTCCAGTGCCTCTGAGATAAACAAACAGCATACAAATACAACTCAACAAAAGACCCTGCACTGTGTCATGAAAGACATAAAACTGATGAAAATTTAATGATTTCTCCAGAAATGTACAATTCTATTTTTTAAAAAAAGACTTTAACGGAGATGGCTGCTCAGAGGTTCTGGTCTTCACATGAGAAAGAATTCAGGGGGAGACAGAGAGTAGCGGTGAGCAAGGCTTCAGGAAAGGTGTAGTGGGGTAGGGCATCCATCATAATAAATGGGCACCTCTCCAGGTGGAATCGGAGAGTCAGTCCCTGGCCGCTCCGAACTAGGGAAGCAGGGCTGTGGAGTTGAACTGAGAGCAAAGAGCCGATAGACTGGGATGAGTCTCAGGGGAGAAGGAGCATGCTGAGCCTGGAATCTCCCTGCTAGTCAGGGCGGGAATCTCAGTAAGCACCGAGTGCTGTCTGCGCCCAGCTCTGGGATCCTGGGGAAATAGTTCTTCCTGCAGTTCCGCTTTCTCCCCCTCCTCCTCCTCCTCCTCTTGGCCAATGCGTTGTCTGGGTGTGAGTTAGATAAAATTCCTCCCAAGGGTTGATTACCCATTGTTGTCAGACTGGGCAGCCTGTGCGGCACTGGGCAGAGAGGGTTCCGCTAGGGTGCCTTACTTGAGGAAAGGCTTGGACATGAGTGGTGTGGGCAGGACTTTTGAGTGTGAAATACCCGGCTGCCTCCAAGGCTGCTCAATTCCTTTCCCCAGAAGCTTTCCCTCAGCCCCTCACAGAAGCACACAGGCTCATGTCCGATTCCCTAACAAGACCAACTACATAAAGCCCATGAATAGCTCTAGTCTCATGGCTCACCTCCTGCTACTATAATTTCATCTGGCAAGAGTGAACAAAAGAACTAATAGAGCCATGTGCACTAGTCCTTACATACAAAAAGCCATGACACATATGTGTAAAGACTACTGGTTTAATGTGTTCAGTTCCAGAATCTAATTCTTTGATTTTTAGTTACAGCCTGTTCTTGATATCTGTTTCATCTTGGGCAAACCATTCAGCTTTTTCATTTCTAAAGAAGGGAATTAACAGAATAAAAGTTCCAGAAAAACAGGAATTTTTGTTTATTTTGTTGACTGTTGCATCCTAGCTGCCTAATAATATGTCTGGCAAATATTAAGCTTTCAATAGTATTTGTCCAATGAGAAATAGTCCTCGTGAACATTCTGGGAAGAATAATTGGTGTCTAACCTATGTATTTGAAGCTGTTCCTGGCACATGGGACACACCCCTAAAATGTTAGCTCACAGTATTGCCACAATATCGAGCAGAGCAACAAAAGAACAAGCAATTCAGGGGTGTGTGTTTGGCACAGTGGATTAAGTTGCTGTCTGGGACCTCTATTTCCATGCAGGAGTGCCTGGTTAGAGTCTCAGCTGCTTCATTTCTAATTCAACTTCCTGTAAATGCACCCAGGAAGCAGCAGATGGTGACCCAAGTATTTAGGTTCCTACTACCCAAGAACAAGAAAAGAGAAAAGCAAAACCAAACAACTTAAACACACACACACACACACACACATTTGGAAGAGTCTCATAGGGCTAAGAAAATTGATAATATAATCATAAATAAAAAAAACAGAAAACTAGAACAAAATTCACACTTACAGATGGATTGTTTTCAGAATTCCCATAAGACTAGATATAAGATAATACTGTACAGTAAGTTAATATTCAATATAGTCAGTACAGTAGGAAAAACAATACAAATAGTGACAAAAAAGACTAAATCATATAATTGTATTCTAAAAAAAAATCAGAATTTACAGGAAAACTAAGACAATATCAATTTAATATTGTAGCTGATACAAAGATAATTTGTAAAATCAGTAGTTTTACTACATATTGACTAATAACAGAATGTAAAATACAGAAGAACATCATTCATAGGAGCAATACAAACTATAAAAAAATAAACCGTTGGAATCACAAGTAATACATAAAATGTACATGCATAGGTATTCAGAAAGTAACATGCCATCTAACGCTACCAAGAAACCCCAGTAAAAAATAAATCCTCTGGGCCTGCACCGCGGCTCACTAAGCTAATCCTCCACCTTGAGGCACTGGCACCCCGGGGTTCTAGTCCCGGTCAGGGTGCCGGATTCTGTCCCAGTTGTTCCTCTTCCAGTCCAGCTCTCTGCTGTGGCCCGGGAGGGCAGTGGAGGATGGTCCAAGTGCTTGGGCCCTGCACCCCATGGGAGACCAGGAGGAGTACCTGGCTCCTGGCTTCAGATCAGTGCGGTGCGCTGGCCACGGCGGCCATTGGGGGGTGAACCAACGGAAAAGGAAGACCTTTCTCTCTCTCTCTCTCTCTCTCTCTCTCTCTCTCTCTCTCACACTGTCCACTCTGCCTGTCAAATAAATAAATAAATCCTCAGGAATTCTGATTTCATGCACAACCTAAATAAAAAATAATTCTGAAAATAAAGGATGTATTTCATCCATTCTATAATAGTTCTCATGGTTTTTCATAATTACATTTCTCATACATGACAAATCTATGGTTCTCAATACATATTGGTATACCAGACACATAAATAGAACACAGTAGAATGCAGAAACCAATTCAAATACATAGGTAAAGAATGTTTATACTAAAGCAGCATTTCTAACATGGTGGTGAAATGAGAACCAGTTCAACAAGCGGTATTCATAAAATTAGTTTTTGATTCAGAAAAAGTGATTAGCAGTTTATATGCTTAACTTTTACCAACAAAACTAAAGTTCAAATCATTTAAAGACCGATACACATTATAGAAATATTAAAATGACATACAATAGAAATGTTAACCCTAGAATGACAGAAGATCTGCTGTGCAAAAGCCAACCAAAAGAATACAGTGTTTACTGAATTTGATTAAATGAAAATTTAAAAATTTAAACCTAGACGCAAAACAAAACTAATAAAAATGAAGAGATAAGGAACAAAAATGAGCACAACTGAAGCTCTAGTCTCCAAAATGAGGTCACCAAGGAAAGGGACAGCAGATTGTGGCTCACCATTGTGTTCACATTGCTGAGTGACAGAACCCTGAAAATTCTCAAGTCCTTGGAGGAATTTTGTGAGTACAGGCTCCTATGGTTCCCTTTTCCTGATTGAGAAGAATGGGAGCTGCTTTCCAAGAAACTGTAGCATCTGGAAAGAGAGCACCTGCATTTGAGAAATATTAAGAAGCAGAAGTGGAACTCATAGGATGATGACATAACAGAGCGCACTAACTGCAGCAGATTGAGCTCCATACCCTGGATTTCTATTGTTTCATTTAGTCCTCAGGTGAATGTCATGGCCCTTTACTACAGATGGGGAAAGTGAGGGACAGCATCATTATGTAATTTAGCTACGACTCACTGCTAGCAAGTACTGGAACGTCATGCCTGTCTACCCTGCTCCAAGATGACCTAGTGCCTCGGTTGTTCCCACTTCTATATACAAGCTCCAGTTCTCAGGCTCCGGAGGAATGGGCAGAAAAATTCCTGGTTAAAGAGCAAGTCAAAGGAGTCTGAGAAGGGAATGAAAAATCTTCCACAGAACACGACAGTTAACAGTCAGAATGGAGTTTCCCTGCATAAAAAAAATGAAGGAAAATGGCATGAGATTATGTACAGATGTGACTGGAAAAGAGAGGAAAAGAAATGAGCACGGGAAATGAAGGAGTGGAAAAAAATACTAGTGAGAATTCGTTTTAGATTCAAACAAATGTCAAGCTTAGATAAAGTTTCTAATAATGATTTCTCTTTCAGGTTAAAAGAGTCCACAGTACATGTTCAGATTTCAAAAAGCTGCTAGCAATACAACCAGAGAACCAAACATAAAATGTGCTTGAGACTCCAAAATGACCATTCACGTTCCAGCTTTGTATCTGTATTTCAAAGATCAGGAAGAAGAAGGTGAACAAAGAGATTATTCCACTTGTTATACATTAAGCACATTTCTCATCCCATCAGAATGCCCAGACGTAATTTTATAACCTTAAATGCTGCACAGGAGAATGGAAAAAAGCAAAATTTATTCCAATAAGCCATGACTTTCAAATTAGACTCTCGTACTTATGGAGAGGGGAAAATGAATGTTAGGAGGCAGCTGGAAATATCTGCATAGGAAGAAGGGGGAAAACAGAATAAGAATGCACAGAAGAAACAACATGTGACACACATGCCAAGACATCACTGTGCAAGTGTTCCATGCTGGTACACATGTTAGTAGAAATATTAATTTGCTAAAATGAGAAATTCATTTCAGAATGAAATTACAAAGGAAATTATAGAGCTAGGAAAGTAAATTGAAACACCAAACTGATAAATAAACTCGAAACAAGTAACAGAATAGATAGAGCTGAAATACCATTAATACATACATAAAAGATTTCAGGTAATCACAAAGAATGCCAAGAAAAATATCTGACAAATGAATTGGAGACAGCATAATAGATAAGAAAACAGCAAGCAGAAATACTACATACAGATAGCTTATATCTATTGAGTAGGAAAATCACTGAATAGAAAAAAATAGTACCTAGGAATATGAGACTTTTCTGAAATGAAGAAACTGAAAAATGAATACCAAAAGAATATAGCCTAATCCAGGAAAAATTATACAAAATAATTGACAATAGCAAATATTCTGGTTTCTGTAAATGAATCTTTCAATCTTTGGGTAAGAGCCTAAATGAAATCAAGGAGAGATTAGATTGGCTTCATAGGTATCAGCCACAGTATTCAGGGAAGGGTATAAAAGAAATATCTGCATAGGTAATGGAAAATAAGTCTGATTCAAAAAGAGTACAGTCAGCAAACATACAAGTAGAGTTCAAATACAAAGTCAGCACAGAAACATTCTCATATGTAAAAGAACCTAAGATATGTAGAAACTAGGCCTGCCATTTTTCTTTGTTTCTCTCTCTCTCTACAAGAGCTGTAATGTGTTTCATATATACAGATTTAGGAACATAGTGAAACTTCTCACCCTACCCTTCCTTCTCTTTCTTCTTACTCCTTCTCTGAATTTTTATAATGCTCTACTTTCAGTTTATTTTATATGCATAAGTATAACTCTACACTAAATAAAGAATTCAATAAATAATAATAAGAAAAAAAAACACCATTCCTCAGGGCCCAGTGCTGTGGTGTAGCAGGTAAAGCTGCCACCTGCAGTGCCAGCATCCCATATAGGCGCCGGTTCAAGACCCAGCTGCTCCACTTCTGATCCAGCTCTCTGCTGTGGCCTGGGAAAGCAGTAGATGGCCCAAATCCTTGGGTCCCTGCACCCACGTGGGAGACCTGGAAGAAGCTCCTGGCTCCTGGCTTTGGAGCAGTGCAGCTCCAGCAGTTGCAGACATCTGGGGAATGAACCAGTGGATGGAAGACCTCTCTCTCTCTCTGCCTCTCCTCTTTCTGTGTAACTGTAACTTTCAAGGAAAATAAATAAATCTTTTTAAAAAATTCCTCAACAGTAGAGACAAGAGCTGTAAGCAGTCATTGAATCTTAAAATGTCATTTTACTCCTATACATTAAATTTGTGGTAATCTATTAGTTACCACAGATGAAAGCAAATATATGGTGTTTGTTTTTCAGACTGGTTTATTTCACTAAGTATAATGGTTTCCACTTACATCTATTTTGTTGTATAAGCCAGGTTTTCATTTTTTTTACAGCTGAATAGTATTCCATACTGTATATAATACCACAATTTCTTTATGTAGTCATCAGCTGATGAACATCTGGGATGATTCCACATCTTAGCTATTCTGGATTGAACTGCAATAAATGTGGGATTACAGATAACACACTGATATGTTGAATTCATCTTAATTTGATAAATTCCCATGGTATATGTATTTTCACGTTTCTAAAGTATCTCCATACTGTCCTCCACAATGGCTGTAATAGCTTTCCCCCCACATCTGTGATAGCATTTATTCCTTGTTGATTTGTGTAGGAGAGCCATTTCCATTGGGGTGAGGTGAAACATTGTGGTTTTGACTTGCATTTCCCTGATGGTTAGTGATCCTGAACATTTTTTCCTGAGATATAGTACTTCTTTTTTAAGTTGATATTTAAAGATTTATTTACTTATTTGAAAGAGTTACACAGAGAGAGAAAGAGAGGCAAAGAGAGAGAGAGAGTTCTTCCATTTGCTGGATTACTCCCCAATTGGCTGCAATGGCCAGAGCTATGCCGACCCGAAGCCAAGAGCCAGGAGCTTCCTCTGGGTCTCCCACATGGGTGCAAGGTCCCAAGCACTTGGGCCATCTTTTTCTGCTTTCACAGGCCATAGCAGAGAGCTGGACTGGAAGTGAAGCAGACGGGGCTTGAACTGGCACCCATATGGGATGCCGGCACTGCAGGCAGTGGCCTTACTTGTTACACCACAGCACCAGCCCTGACCCTGAACATTTTTTCATGTATCTATTGGGCATTTAAATTTCCTCTGTTGAAAAATGCCTGTTCAAGTCCATGGCCATTTCTTAACTGGATTGTTTGTTTTGTTGTTGTTGAGTTTCTTGAGTTCATTATAGATGCTGTATATTAATCATTCATTTTTGTTATATATTGCCTTAAAGGTGTTGAGGAATGTTTTTTCTATACCCAATTTGCTTGAGGTTTTTATCATGAAAGGATGCTTGTGTTTTACTAAATGCTTTTTCTACATTTATTGATATAATCACGTGGTTTTTATTCTTCAGTTTGTTAATGGATGTATGACATTTATTGGTTTGTATATGTTGAACCTTCCCTACAAACCAGGGATAAATCCCACTTGTTCTGGGTGGATGATTATTGTGATTTGTTGTTGTATTCACTTAGCTAGTATTTTGTTGAGGATTTTGTTCCCCTAGAAACCTTTTATTTAAGATATACAAACTTCATGCATTTCATAAATACAACTTTAGGAACATGTTGATACTGATTCTTCCCACTGTACCCACCCTCCCACCCCCACTTCCATCCTTCCTCCTCCCTCTCCTATTGCCATTCTTATTTTTTACTAAGATATATTTTCAATTAATTTTATAGGCAGAAGATTAACTCTATACTAAGAGTTCAACATAGTATGAAAAAAAAAAAAAACTGTTCCTCAACAGTTTTTTGATTTCTCTTTTGATTTTTTCTATAACCCTCTATTCATTCAGGAGGATGTTGTTCATTCCCTTTGTGTTGGCATATGTTCTAGGGATTTTTGAGTTGTTGATTTCCAGCTTCAATCCATTGTGATCGAAGATGCACAGTATAATTTTGATATTTTTGTATTTGCTGAGACTTGCCTTATGGCCTGGCCTGTTGTCTATCCTAGAGAAAATTCCATGTACAGTTGAGAAGAATGTCTATTCTGCAACTTTAGGATGAAAACTTCTGTAGATATCCATTAGGTCCACTTGAACTATAGTGTCGATGAACTGTTTTTCCTTGCTGATTTTGTCTGGTTGATCTGTCTGTTTGTGAAAGTGGGGTATTGAATCCCCCTATTACTGTTGTATGAGAGTCTATATTTCTTTTAGAACTCTTAACATTTCTTTTAAATGGCCAAGTACCCTCTAGTTAGGTGTGAATACATTTATTATAGTCACATCTTCCTGTTGAATTGATCCCTTAGTCATTTCATAGTGCCCTTCTATGTCTCATTCAGCAGTTTTTTTGTTGAACTCTATTTTGTCTGATATTTGGATGGCTACACCAGCTCTTTTTGGTTTCTGTTAACATGGAATATCTTTTTCGATCCTTTTACTTTTAGTCTGTGTGCATCTTTGTTGGTGAGATGTGTTTCTTGTAGTCAGCAAATAAATGGTTTTTATTTTTGTTTTCCATCCATCCAGTCAATATCTTAACTGGATAGTTGAGGCCATTTACATTCAAGGTGACTATTGATACGTAACAACATGGTCATGACGTTTTCCCATAAATATTTATATTGTTTACTTTGGATTTCCCTTGTACTTTTATTGGGAAATTCTCGGCCTTTACCTTCTTTCATAGTGATGACCATGTTTCTGTGTACAGCACATCCTTAAGCATCTTTTGTATGACTGGATGAATGGTGGAAAATTCTCTCAATTTCTGTTGGTTATAGAAGGTATTTATTTCACTTTGATTCATAAATGAGAGCTTTGCAGGGTACAGTATTCTGGGTTGACAGTTTTTTTTCTCTTAAGTCTTGGAATGTATCTCGCCATTCTTTCCTAGCCTGTAGGGTTTCTGATGAGAAGTCAGCTGTGAATCTAATTGGGCATCTTCTGGAAGTAATCTGGCATTTATCTTGTGCCAGATTTTAGAATATCTTCTTTATATTTTACTGTGGAGAATTTTATTATAATGTGGCAAAGATCTTTTATGGTCATTTCAGGAGTTCTATATGCTTCGTGTACTTGGACGTCCCTTTCTTTCTCCAAACTAGGGAAGTTTTCTTTAATTAATTCACTAAAAATGACTTCTAATTCATTTTCTTTCTCCACCTCATGAACTCCTAAGACCCAAGTTGGATCATTTGATAGTATTCCATAGATCTCTAACACTGGTTTTTAGTTTTTTAATTTTTTTTGTTGTTTGACTGTAAAATTTCCAGAGATTTGTGTTCTAACTTGGTTATTCTTTCTTCTGCCTTATTGATTCTGTTATTAAGGCTTTCCAACACATTTTTATTTATTCTATTGAATTCTTAATTTCTAAGATTTCATTTTAAATCTCAATTTTATGAGAAATATCTTTCATGTCACAGATTTCTTCATGGATTTGCTTCTGATTACTTCTAAGTAATTCTATGATCAATTTTTAAATTGCATTTCTGGCATTTCTTCAGTCTCTTCATTTTCACATTCTAGTATTGAATTGTTGTGTTCCTCTGGGGGCATTATGTTGTCTTCCTTATTCTTGTTTCTTGAATTACAGCATTTATTTTTAGGCATTTGTGGAGATACTTGTTGGCTTATTCTTTCCCCAGTGATGGCTTTTATCTTGTGACTATTCCTTTGTGGATTAGTAGAGTGTCTGCTCTTTCAGTGAATACCCTGAGGTGTGTGCTGGGTGTGGCCAAGTAGCTCCGTTCAGTGCTCCAGTGTTAGGGGAGTGTGCAAAGTGACTCCCAAATTGAGCATGATAAATCTCTCTTTCTCTCTCTCTTTTTTATTTTTATTTTTTCATCAGAGGGGAGGTTTGTTCAACTCTGTTGACATGGTCTCATGTTTACTTCCTCTCCTCCAAGGAGACCAATGCCTGTACACTAGCCCCAGTGGGTACAATATTTGTGCTACCACAAGAACCACACAAAGGATCTATGCAGTCTTCAGTGTGAGCAAAGATCCTGAGCATTGACCCTCACCAGTGTATCAGGGAGCCCCAAGAGTGTTGAGCTGTCCTCAGTGACTGCCCAAAGACCTAGCCACACCCTGAACCCTTACATGGAGCCAGAGTTTTCACAGTTCCAGCACATGAGCCTCCCACAGTTACAAGCACCCAGCCCTCTGTCAATGCTCCCAGCCAGACTCAGGTGTCTCCTCTCACTTGCGAGGGTTGGGAGGGGGGTATAGACACAAGCTGGAGCAGCCGTTACATATGTCCAAAATGGCACCCACCCACTCTTGGTTAGTTATAGGACACTGATGCCTGGTTGTCAGGGTGAGAGAATCGTGGCCTCCCATTTTTCCCTCTAGGTTGGCAGATATACTCCAGAGCTCCAGGCCGTATTCATGCCAGGCTCTACCTGAAGCTTTATTGTCAGTGTCTTGGGCTGCCGCAGTCTTGTCTCACCTCATTCTCCAAAGCTAGTATTTTGGCTCTTAGTTATTGGGGTCCTGAGTTGTGTGCATCCACACCTTCCACATAGGTCCACAGTGTCCCTTTAATTTGTGTGGAGTTTACTCTGCTATTTTTTCCCTAACTCTTTCCTGACATTACATTCTTTCCACATTTTAAACTATCTTCCTCTGGACTAGATCAGTAAGCTCACTCCCCATTCAACCATCTGGAAGCCTCTCCTCCATCATTTTCATTGTTGAGGATTTTTGTATCTATGTTCATCAGTGATAGTGGTCTATGGTTCACTTTCTTTGTTGACTTTTTTCTAGTTTAGGAATTGTGGTAATGCTGGTCTTCTTCAAAGGAGTTTGGGAGGATTCCCTCTCTTTCAATTGATTTGAGTAGTTAGAGAAGAATTGGAATTAATTCTTCTAAAATTAGAAAAATTCAGCAATGAAGATATCCAGTCCTTGCTTTTCTTTGTGGGAGGATCTTAATTATTGACTCAATCTCTGTCTTGGTTATTGACCCTTTTAGGTTTTCTATGTATTCATAATTCAATTTTGGTAGCTTGTGTGTGTATAGGAATCTAACCACTTCTTCTAGATTTTGAATTTGTTGCCATATAGCTGTTGTAGCAATTCCCAATATTGCTTTTTTATTTCTGTGTTATTCATTGTTAAATTTCCTTTGGATTTCTGATCCTCCCTCTCCCCCCTTTTTTTGTGAGTTGGGCCATTGGTCTATCAGTGTTGTTTATTTTTTCAAAAACATCTTCATTTCACTGATATTTTTAGATTTTTTTGCTTCAATTTTGTTTATTTTCTAGTTTTAATTATTTATTTCATCCTATTTTGGATTTGGTTTGTTTTTCTAGGTCATTGAGATGCATTGATAGCTCACTGATAGCTCATTTATTTGATGCCTTTCCAATTTCTTGAGTGGGCAACAATTGCTATAACCTTCCCTCTTTTTTTAAAGATTTATTTATTGATTTACTGATTTATTGATTTAATTATTTGAAAAGCAGACTTACAGAGAGGCAGAGGCAGAGAGAGAGAGAGAGAGAAAGAGGTCTTCCATCTGCTGGTTTACTCTACAAATGGATGGAGCTGGGCCAATCCAAAGCCAGGAGACAAGAATTTCTTCCAGGTTGTCCATATGCGTACAGTGGCCCAAGGACTTGGGCCATCTTCTACTGCCTTTCCAGGTCATTGCAGAGTTATATCAAAAGTGGACTAGTTAGAACTTGAACCTGTGCCCATATGGGATGCCTGCGCTGCCGGAGGTGGTTTTACCTACTATGCCAGAATGCCAGTCCTATAAGCTTCCCTCTTAACACTGCCTTTGCTATATCCCATAAGTTTTGATACACTGATTTTTCATTTTCATTCAAGTCAAGGCAGTTTTTTTATTTTCCTTTTGATATCTTCTGTGACCCACTGTTCATCCAGGAGCATGTTGTTCATTCTCTGTGTGTTTGTATATTTTCTCAAGATTCTTGA